>NC_134687.1:57516602-57816602 GCF_050947455.1 Rhinoderma darwinii
TCATGGCTAAATTGATCCACATCCCTGTGTACCAATTTAATGAAAGTCTCGAGGGGAGGTGAGTTTTTAGGAGGTGAGAACAAGCTCTTGTTCCTTAGTCCCAAGTCTTTTGAAGTGACCATCGGGGTCACTGAGGTTGTGGTCCTTTCCTCATGTCTTGGGGTCTCCTCCTTATTGGAGAAAAAGACCCGGAGGCGCAAGGACCTATAGAAACGATTCAGGTCCATGTCAAGCTGGAACAGATCGTATCTATATGTGGGGCAGAATGACAAGCCTCTCTGTAGGAGGAGTAATTGTGCCGGGCCCAGGGATTTAGACGAGATATTCACAACTAAGGATTGTGTCGTGGGGCTCATACCTGAGACCTGGTCGCCATGGTCCGATTCACGTCCTCTACGAAGTTTGCCTCCTCGCCTCGTCCTCTTCTTGGTCTTCTGCTGCGGCGTCGACCTAAAAAATGACTGTTGTAATTGTATCCTCTTTGGTAGAAATTTGATCCTTCGCCTCCTGATCCAGATAGTGAGGATTCTGAAGACCAATGATGACCTCTCGCGTTCATTCCAACTGATGTGAAGCCTTCTTGCCATTTGTATACCCTGTTATTCCGGTAGTCGTCCAGGTCCCTTTGGAATTTCCTTCTTTTTTGATTCTCTATTTCACTCCGGTGAATCCCGAGGTTAGTCTTCAGTTTTTCGTCAAAATTCGTGAAGTCGATTAAGGACAACGTGGTCCTAAGTTGTTGTTCCGCTGTGGTCACCTCTTTTCTCAAATCCGCGATATTTTTCTGAAGGAATGATACGGTGAGTACCATCAAATCAAAGGAGCATTTATTGAGGATTTGTTCGAATTTAGTGCAGTATTCGGGGTTCTCCTTAAATATTGTTGGTCTGATGGGCATACGTAAGCCACGTGGGATACGTTGGACCTTGATGTATTCGGCCAGTGTTGCGCTATGTAGCTCCTGATTAATAAGCCTACGCGAAGTCTTCTCCAAGTCCCGGCTCCTAGTCTCCGTTGGTGGTGTCTGTAGGAAGTGATGTTTATTTTTACTTATTATTTCGCTTATTGTTTTCTCTGCCTTTGGAGTTTGATAAAACGTAATGTCTTTATACACTTGTTCAGAGTAACATGTATTTATGCAGTTATTTTCTACCCTTTTGTTTCCCCCCCCCCTCCCCTATATCTTGTATTGTATGATATTGATTCCCATATTGATTACTGTTCTTTAATTATTCCAGTGCCTGATGAAGGTCACCTAGACCGAAACGTCGCACTCTGCCACTGGCATTAGAAACAAAATAAAAAATACCTTTTTTTCTATATTGGTGTGCCGGATACTCTTTTATATTTATGTTTGGGTTGGGCCCCTATCCGTGCAAAACCTCACCCTTCCACGTATCTGGTGCTATCTGAACCTTTACACACCTCTATTATAAAGCTGGAGGCAGATAACACAGGGTGACACCACTGACAGTACCACTGTTTACACCACGGCACAGTGCCCCAAAGCATGCTTACAATATTCATGTTTGCTTACGTCCAGCCTACCTGTTGTTAAAGAGGTTTTTTTCAGGCATTCACAAATCTCTATACCACTGTGTAAACATATATTCTTATAAAATGAAGATAAATTACTGCAGTATTTTAACCTTATTGCCCCCCCCCCCTCCCTGATCCTCCTGTTGCCCACCGCATGTTTCCAATGGGAACTTTTGGGGTGTAATATTGCCCTTAACTATAATTCTCATATTGCAAATATTCACTCTCCCAGCATGTCTATGACTGTGCATGTGCAGTCTGCATGTACCATGTTTTCACTGTTGAAAAAACAGCGCTATCGCTGGACCATGTATGTGACCAGGATCAAAATCAGCATGTCGGTAAGGAAATTGAATTGGAAGTAAATTCTAAACATAGAGAACAGTGAATTGTGAATCGCTTTAGCCCAAAAAAGTAAGTTCGGAAAACTTTTTTTTATGCAAATGCCTGAAACTGCTTTTGTAATAGCTCAGGCAAACAAAACATACAATCTGAAAATAAAATTAGGTTAGAAAAAAAGGAATCTTTCAGTATGGATTTTAAAGTAAAAGGAAAAAAAGTAAAGGTGACATTCCATTCGGAAGAACTTTGATGACATAAACGTAGCATCTTAAAAAAAAATTACTGAGCGCTTTGTTTATGTATTTTCAGCCCTTCTGTTAGACCCCGTGAGACACCCGATTTGACTCTCCGATTCTGGACCAGAAGTCAGTTTCTTAATTCATTGCTTGTTATGAGACGCTCAATGTCAGTCTCATTTAAATGAATATAGAAACTGACTTCTGGTCAAAAACAGCAAACGCTGTAAGAATCGGAGCGTCAGATCGGATGTCACGTGGTCTGACAGAAGGACTGAACAATGGCTAAAAATACATAAATAAAGCACTCTTTAGCCACATTTTTGTTTATGCCATGACAGTTACAAATATGGCAAGATCATTTTCTGGAAGTGCTTCTTTAAGGTGCTGACAGTATAGGCATAAAGGGTACTTTCATCTAAAAAAGCTTGCAGAATTCCTCCTAAGGCATCTATACCATTTCAGTATTCTCGCCGTTTAAAAAAATTGACATAGACTCTGTATGAACTGTAAAAAATATTATCTGTATTTACAGTGGTGATCAAATGATGGTAAAATAAGATTGTGCTTCCCAAGAGTTGTATTAGAAAGATTCTTGTACACATCTACCATGTTCATTAGTATATGATTGCTTAGTTCACTTCAATGTATATGGATAACATAGTAATATTAAAAAAGAGGAGCATAATACCCTGCTGTCATCCTAAGCTCTCCCACAATTTGTAGCATGACTTTTTGTGATCCTCTGACTTTTTATGTAACTACAGCTGTCCTTTAAGTTCTAAATAAATATAAATCCAAAGTTAAAAAGCAGTCTAAAAATACAATATAATATAGAGTCTTCAATTATAACACAGCTATCATTGTTTCACTGGCCGAAGGGTGGAAGTACTTCACTTTTGATTGAAGTCTAACAGCAACATAATACAACTTGATTATCCAGCAACATTGACTAATCACCTCGATGGAGATGTCATGCAGAAAGTAGGCGTATAATCAAGAAAGAGACAGATAACCTTGTAAAGTTTCTGTTACCTTAATCATAAACTTTCAATGCCCTTTATCACGGTACATTTAGAAATCTATTTCATGCAAAGTTATACAGATCGCTCTTAATGTAATACGCACATAGACTGAGGGAAAAAATCAATAGAATATTAGAAAAAAGTCATTATACATGTCAAGGAATTCTTGTAGAAAAAATGTTGAAGAGACTCGTGCATTATGTACATTTGTATAAGGTATATTGACTGATTCAATACATGCAGGCGCTTAAGAATTTTTTTAAAAAGCATTAAAGAGGTTCTCCCACTAAGCACATTTATTACCTATCCACAGGACTAGTGAGAAAACCCCTATATTATACTGTTTAAGGGTCAGTTCACATGTTGTGTAAATACTGCAGTTTTTCCGCAACGGAATTAGTTGCGTAAAATCCACAGCAAATACAGTAGCAGCAAAGTGGGTGAGATAAAACCAATCTCATCCACACGCTGCATAAATACTGAGCGGAAAAAACATTCAGAAATTGACCTGCGATGAGGAATTTTATTCCGCAGCATGTCAATTGTATTTGCGTAAATGCTGCTTATTTGTTGCTTATATGTTGCAGGTTTTCCCCATTGAATTCAATGGGGAAGTAAATCCCGCAACAAATAGCAGTTGTGCATTTCTTTGCGGCAGGTTCCCAGCGATTCCACCACAAAAAACACAAAACATTAAAAAAATCTTATACTTACCCAGAAGTCTGTGTTCCTCTTTCCAGCCCGGCCTCCTGGGAAGATGTTTCATCCCATGTGACCACTGCAGCCATTCACAGTATGTAGTGGCGGTCATATGGGATGAAACATCATCCCAGGAGGCCGGCCTGGATGACGCTTCATCCCATGTGACCGCCGCTGCAGCCAATCACAGGCTGCAGCTGTCTCCTGGGATGAAAAGTGCTACAGTTTAGTGCAGTTTATCGCCCAGGTTTCCCTGCGGCGCACAGGGCGGATATGCTGCGTGCTTTTACGCAGCGTATCCGCCCTGTGTGATTTCAGCCTTATAATAGGTTTTATTGCTTTTATGCACCGTAAAGTTGATTGTAAGAAGAAAAAAACAAAAACATCTGCACATAGATCTGGTGTACAACTCTGGTGCAGCCATTCTTACCTCCCTAAATGAGAAAAGTAGGTTTACTGCTAAGTAAATCACCATGAGGGCCCTGATAAGCATTATTATCAGATGCAGGACATGGTGGAGACAGCGATGGCCACTTCTCTTCTCCCTTTTGATAGCGACAACAGGAACTCAGAGATCCCTACTGATATGTGGACGATAGACCCATTAGCACTTTCTGTCGGTGCCAAATAAGACATTAACTTTCTTCTTCTCTTAACTTGCAGTCCATTGAAACCTTTAAATTAATTTTAAAAGTTATCTGGATGACTTTTTGAAAGACATAATAAGTGATCAGTACTAGATTTATTGAGATAAGCAATAAATTATTTCCCTGAACTTGAAGACAATTGCTAACTACCTAATGTGTGTTTTTTCTGCCTTTTGCAGACTTAACATTGCAGGATGATGGGTTGAAATGGACTAACTTGTGTATTTTTTTTCTAGTACTTGACTACATACTACACTTAAAGGCTATGTACACCTTGCAATGTGTTTTTATTTTTTTGTATTAAATCAATGTTTTGGGGATTTTAAGCACTTTTTGAATTTACTTATATTACATTTTGTTTAACTTAGATATTATCAGAGACACACAGGACCTGCTCTCAGCCAAGTTGTCAGTTCAGTCGAACTGACTGAATCGGATGAGAAAGAATCTACATATACAGTGTATTCTTAGAAACTGAATCGCAAAAAAGTAAAAGAAAAAGAACACTGATTTTAAATTAAAAAATCAAAGGTTTCCATAGCTCTTGATGTGCTCGAATAATTATAAAGTATATATAAAATATAAAATAAATATCTTATAGTTGTATCTACAGCTACTATGCAGACCTATGTGCCTCCATAGTTACAACTATAGACAAACCCTGAATGCAGTCTGATTATGCAGTTATGTGATACCTCTTCTTGCTAATGTTCAAACAGTATAAGAGGGGGCATATGGAAGGAACTGATACATTATCAAACTACTCAAAGCCTTGTTCACATCATGTTCACATCATGGTTTTTTTGTCTCCGTTTAACGTATACACCAGGAAAAGCTATGCATTATATGGGAGGTTATAACCTATGAGTGACAGATGCCTTAAACAGATGCCCAACAGTGGCATCGGTCACCCATAGGTTATAAAGACATCCGTTTAATGAATATGTCATGAGATTTTCAATAGCTTTTCATGACATATCCAAAAAATCTATAATATTACAGCCTATGGGTGATAAATGATACTATTAGGCATCCATTTAAGGCATCTGTCACTCACAGGCTATAATGCCATTCATTTAACAGATAGATGATCGAAAAGCTTTTGAAAAGCCCATGACAGATGAATTTAACGTCTTAACGACGAAGGACAGATATAGACGTCCTATGCAGGTGTCAGTTCCTACAAAAGAATGAATATATCTGTCCTCTGATCGCATGGGTACTGCCAGTGTACCCACACGATCAGCGGCAGGAGCAAGGCTGTTATACACAGCATCGCTCCTGCTGCAACTGCCGGAATCTAAGAGCGCTCCGGCAGTTTAACCCATTACTTGCCACTCTCAATAGCGACAGCGGTATCTAATGTGTTTGACAGAGGGAGAGAGCTCCCTCTTTCACCTTATCGGCGCCCCCACAAAGAGAATATGGGGCGCCAGGGCCGCCATCAGGAATTTCAGGGCCCCCTACAGCGAAATTTTCTGGGCCCCCCTACCGTGGCACCGCCTGTTAACGGTACTCCGTCCAGCACTATATCATGGTACACAGGGCCGCCATCAGGGGGGTATTAGGGGTACTGATGTGAGAGGCCCGGCCAAACCTAATTGAAAGGGGGGCCCGGCAAACTGCCACGATTTGCCTTTGGTATAAAAAAAACAGGCCCCTGCAATGGGGCCCGCTTTTTTTACCAAAAGAATGTCGTGAGCTGTGGGCCCCCCTTTCATTTAGGTTTGGCCGGGCCTCATCAGTACCCATAATACCCCCCCTGATGGCGGCCCTGGGTAGCATGGGGGTCGTCATGGGGGCCGTCAAACACCGCCGCCCGTGCGACTGATCGCGTGCACCCGCAAACTCCCGCGCATGCGCACCCGCGACCGCCTGGAACCGCGCACCGAATTTTGAGGCAGATTTTGACCTGCCCACACTATCTTGCCGCGTTTTTTGCCCGCGGCGATTGAGGACAGCAGACAAAAAATGCAGGGAAAAATGCATTTTCTGCCTCCCATTGATTTCGATGGGAGGTCAGAGGCAGAACCGCGGCAAGAAAGGACGTGCTGCTTTTCCTTTTTTCTGCGACTGGCTCCCATTGATTTCAGATTAAATCAATGGGAGGCAGTTTTGGAAGTTGTTTGGTGCTGATTCTGACGCAGTGTCCGAGTCAATATCAAGGCCCAAAAACTTTGTGAACTGGGCCTTATTGTTAGGGCTTATTCAGACGAACGTGTAATACATCCGTGCAGCGCGCGTGATTTTCACGCGCCTCGCACGGACCTATGTTAGTCTATGGGGCCGTGCAGACTGTCAGTGATTTTCAGTGACTGAAACGGAAGCTGTGCTGTCACTTTCACTTTCCGTTGCGGAGTTCACCCGACGGAAACCTCAGACGGAACCCCGGAACGGAAGTGAACGGTGATGTGAACAGGCCCTAACACAAAAGTTTTGTATTTTTTTAAGCTGGTTCACAAAAAAAAATAATTCCAAATTCTACTGGACCAACTGCCTATTTAGAGACCGGCAGCAGCTCCAGGAGCGACATCATAAGGGACACACTAGGCGGATATGCTGAGTAAAACTACACAGCTTATCCGCCCCGGTAGCCGCAGGGAATTCCAACAGCAAAACCGCACCAAATAGTGGCGCAGGTTTCGTAAGGCATGTCCGCTGCGGGAATCCTGCAGGGAAAAAAAAGTTTAGACTTGCCCCGGCCGTAGTCCTGGTGACGCATCTCTCTCTTCTGAACGTAGCCCCACCTCCTGGGATGACGCTGTAGACCATGTGACCGCTGCAGCAGTCACATGGGATGAAACATCATGACAGGAGGCCGGGCTGCGCTAAGAATAGAGGATTGCGTCACCAGGACTACGGCCGGGGCAAGTCTAAACTTTTTTATAAATTTAAAAAAGTGCCTTTTTTTTTTTTTTCTCATTTGTGATTTTTGCGGCAGAACCGCAGCATTTCCGCAACACAGGAGCAGCAATTCCACAGAATACATTGACATGCTGCGACTTAAAAAGCCACACTGCAGGTCAATTTTTTTTGCAGCGTGTGAATGAGATTTGTTCAAATCTCATCCACTCTGCTGCGACTGTAATACGCTGCGGATTATCCACAATAAAATGTGTTGCATAAAATCCGCAGTGTTCATGCCTAGTGTGTTCCTACCCTAAGGCCAGATTTACACGAGCGTGTGCTTTTTGCGCGCGCAAAAAAACGTGGCGTTTTGTGCATGCAAAAGGTCCATAACAGCTCCGTGTGTCAGCAGCGTATGATGCGTGGCTGAGTGATTTTCGTGCAGCCGCCATAATTATGACACTCTGTTTGTATGTTTGTAACACGTGGTGCTTTTCTGTTTTCATTCATAGTTTATACTGCTGCGGAAGTGCTGGGCGTGATTTTCACGCACCCATTGACTTCAATGGGTGCGTGATGCGCGAACAATGCACAAATATAGGACATGTCGTGAGTTTTACGCAGCGGACACACGCTGCGTGAAAATCACTGACAGTCTGCACGGCCCCATAGACTAACATAGGTCCGTGCGAGGCGCGTGAAAATCACGCTTGTTGCACGAATGTATTACACGTTCATCTGAATAAGCCCTAACAATAAGGCCCAGTTCACAGAGTTTTTGGGCCTTGATATTGACTCGGACGCTGCGTCAGAATCAGCACCAAAAAACTTCCAAAACCGCCTCCCATTGATTAAATCTGAAATCAATGGGAGCCAGTCGCGGAAAAAAGAAAAAGCAGCACGTCCTTTCTTGCCGCGGTACCGCCTCTGACCTCCCATCGAAATCAATGGGAGGCAGAAAATGCATTTTTCCCTGCATTTTTTGTCTGCTGTCCTCAATCGCCGCGGGCAAAAAACGCAGCAAAAAACACGGCAAGATAGTGTGGGCAGGTCAAAATCTGCCTCAAAATTCTTTAAGGAATTTTGAGGCAGATTTTTTCCGGCCTGCAAAATACTCTGTGTGAACAGGTCCATACATAAACAGCACTTTGAGACACTTTACTCACTGTGTCAGAAGAGATGCTCCCACTCCAGTCCTCGTCAGGTGATGTCTTCGGTCCAGACGTCCAGTCCTTCACCTCCAGGCTCCAGAAAATGGCGGGGATCGTAGAACTCCTGCCGCCGCGCAAGAACTGGACTCCTCCCCCTCTCCTTACGCAGCTACGCTCTGTAGAAGAAGGAGGAGGAGGCGGAGTCAGACGAGGAGGTGGAGTCGGATGAGGAGGCGGAGTCGGACGAGGAGGCGGAGGACGACGAGGCAGAGGAGGAGGAGGAGGAGGACGAGGAGGCGGAGGCGGGCCAGCAGGTAACTAGACTGTGCGCCGCTGTCCCTGTGTGGCTGTCCTTCCCAGTTTGCGTTCCGGCGCGCCCGGTCGTTCGCGCGTGTCCGCGCTTTTGCGGTCATGCGTGCGCGGGTGCGCGCTTGCGGTCATGCGTGCGCGGGTGCGCGCTTGCGGTCGTTCGCGCGCTCTAGCGCGCGCAAGCGGGCGGTGTTTCGCGGCGGTGTTTGTTGAGAGGGGGGCCCGCAGCTCACGACATTGTTTTGGTGAAAAGAACAGGCCCCATTGCAGGGGCCTGTTTTTTTCTACCAAAGGCAAGTCGCGGCAGTTGCCGGGCCCCCCTTTCAATTAAGTTTGGCCGGGCCCCCTACAGTAGTACCCCTAATACCCCCCTGATGGCGGCCCTGCAGGGCACCATTGGGTTTCCGTGGCAGCCGGGGGTATAGTAAGTATACCAAAGCATTATATCAACGATCAGCAGATCGCATAGTGAAGTCCCCTGGTGGGACTAAAAAATATAAATGTAAAGCAGTTAAATAAAGTTTATGAAAAAAAATAAATTTATATATATATATATATATATATATATATATATATATATATTACAGTCAAAATAAAATAAAAGCACTTTTTTTCCCCAAAAAGTGTCAAAACAAATAACATATACACATATATGGTATACCAGCGATCGTAACAACTCAAACAATAAAATTAACATATTTATTAAACTGCCGGATGAACGTCGTCCAAAAAAACCGCAAAAAACAATGTCAAAATTCTCTCTTTTCTCCCATTCCCCCATAAAAAAATAAAATAAAAGTTAAACAATAAGTCCCATGTACCCCAAAATAGTACTAATGAAAACTACACCTTGGCCCGAAAACATTAAGCCCACATACGGCCACATTGACAGAAAAATAAAAAAGTTACAGCTCTTGCAATGCAGCGATAACGTAGAAAAACATATAAAACCTTTACATATTTGGTATCCCCGTAATCCTGCCGACCCATATAATAAAGATAACGTTATTCACGCTGCATAGTAAACAGCGTGAATTTATAACATGAAAACCAATGCTGGAATAGCTGATTATGTTCAATTCTCTCCTAAAATAAAGTTAATAAAAGTTAATCAATATATTATATGCATCCAATAATGGTATAATTCAAAAATACAACTCGTCCCGCAAAAAACAAGCCCTTATATGGCTATGTCGACGGAATAAATAAAGTTACGACTCTTGGAATACGACCGTGAAAAAACAAAATATAATCCTTGGTCATTAACGAGCAAAATGGCCGGGTCATTAGGGGGTTAATAGAAAACTTTTTTTCCTTGGGGGAGATGTTTGTGACTCTGGCATTGTAAGGGCTATCATGCCACCTACAGTCTCCTTCATCCTATGCAAAAGGTGCCCACAGTGGTGATGTCACTATGTGCGAATATATGTGTCACTATATATCATGCACCTAGGACAACAAAAAGTAGGACACAGAAGACCGGCAATTGGAAATAGAGAAGAATTGTTAAGTTTAATTTTGGAACTTAGTTCCTCGAAAAATCTCTTTACAGGGTTTTATTTATTTTATTAATTTATGGAGCACCAATATATTCTGCAGCGCTGTAAAGAGATTGTCAATTATTTCTCACATCGGTCCCTGGCCCCATTGGGGCTCACAATTTTAAATCCAAATTAACCTATCAGTATGTTGTTGTTTTTTGGAGTGTAGAAGGAAACTGGAGAACCTGGAGGAAATCTATGCAAACATGGGGAGAACATATAAACACCATGCAGAGGAAGCCCTTTGTCAAATTCGACCTGTTTGGAAATGTCTGTCCCTTTAAGATTACCATGACTACTAGTCTAGCTTCTGGGAGGTTCTGGTTTTAGTCCTTGAGCCTATTCCACTTCTCTGTCTTTCTTCCTATCAGATTGCAGGGTGGAGTATTTAAATCTAGGTTGGTTCTGTTTTCCTTGCTTGTGATTTTTCTCGTCTCTATGTGTTTTATCAAGCTACTGACTATACCCTGTACCTTTGACTATTTGCACTTTGTGGAACTGGCCCTTGGCTTGTCTCTGGATTACCCTTTGCTTACTGATTTGGACTTTCTGCTCCAGGCTGGTTTTGACCTTTGCAATCCCTGATATCCACTAGCTTTGTGATTTGGACTTTCTGTTTACCCTCGGGCTGTCTTGTTATCTGCTCTGGTATTGCCGGCATTGCACCTCTTATCCAACATCGAACTCTGTTAAAACAACCTGGGTTCTATGCTGCAAAGTCCAACCTGCCTTGCGGTGGGCTCTGGTAAAAACTATAGAGTAGCCTTAGATTCTGTTGACGAGAGTTGTGACGGATTTGGGGTTGCAGATTTGTTTGCATGCTCATTCCTGACAGTCTCCAGCAACCTTTGGGGAATCGCTCACCTAGCAGTTCCATTAACTTCCACCCTGGGAATTGCTCAACTGGGGATTCTACAACATAATCACAAGCCTTTAATGTTATCTTTTTTTTCACAATGGAACCTATGCAAGACCTGGTGGAACAGATACACGATTTGACTCTGCTGGTACAAGGTCTGGCCGTAAGGATTCAACACCATGAAACTGCGCAGGCTCAAGCAGTCGTTCCAGTCGCAACGCCGGTTGAACCTAAAGTGAACTTATCTAATAGTTTTTCTGGTGATTGTAAGTCTTTTATTAATTTTCGGGAGAGTTGTAAGTTGTATTTTTGACTTAGGCCTTTCTCCTCTGAAACTGAGCAGCAGTGAGTAGGTGTCGTCATTTCACTTTTTCAGGCAGATCCTCAAACCTGGACCTTTTTTCATTGGAACCTGATGCCCTTGAACTTTTTCTGTTGAGATCTTCTTTGAGGCATTAGGGTTAATATATCGAGAACCAGATATCACTGTAGTGGCTGAGGCTAATCTGTTATCTCTCCAGCAAGGACGGCGTCCTGTTGAAGATTATTGTTCGGAATAAAGACAGTGGTCTATCTCTTCACAGTGGAATGATGCTGCACTCTTATGTCAATTTTGCCGAGGCCTTTCTGAAACCTTAAAAGATCTAATAAATTACCCTCCGCCCTTGACTTTAAAGGATACTATGACTCTTGTCAGGGGCGTTGTTAGGGTTTTAAAAGATATGGGGCACAAGCCCCGAGACATATATTTAGCCCCCTGAAAAATAAATACATTTTTACATACATATCGGAGATAGCATATCTATAAGACTAAGGCTCCTATAGCTACGCCGCTGGATAGAATTGGATGCATTGTCTCAGCAGACCGTACCATACATGATAGGCTCAGATACATGGCCCCAGCAGACAGTATCGCACATGATAGACTTAGGGCTCATTCAGACGAGCGAGATTCTCATCCGTGTGCTGTTCGTTGGAACAATGCACAGCACGCAGACCCATTGATATCAATGGGGCTGTTCAGAGGTGTAGCTAGGTTCTCCAGCACCCGGGGCAAAGATTCAATTTGGCGCCCCCCCAACCTCTTTCCCGACATCTCCTTCCCCCTCGCCATGTTTGTTTTCTCTACCAATCAATGACGTGTCATTTATTTTCCACATTCTTTTTTATGTAACTCGAGCATAAAAATATTTGTACATTTTAAAAGCAATATAGTTCTATACACAACACCAGAACCAATCTCATTACATATATACAGCACCAGAACGAAGCTCATTACATATATACAGCACCAGAACAAAGCTCAGTACATAAATACAGCTCCAGTACCAAGCTTTGTACATATATACAGCACCAGAACCCAGCTCATTACATATATACAGTACCAGAACAAAGCTCAGTACATAAATACAGCTCCAGAACCAAGATTATTACATATATACTGCACCAGAACAAAGCTCAGCACATAAATACAGCTCCAGAACAAAGCTCTGTACATAAATACAGCACCAGAACAAATCTCTTTACATATATACAGTTCCAGAACAAAGCTCAATACATAAATACAGCACCAGAACCAAGCTCAGTACATATATACAACACCAGCACAAATACAGCTCATTTTAGTGCAACCCCTGCCGCATAGGTTTGCACTAAATTGTTTCCAGCTCCCAGCATGGCCGTAACAATGGTAAGGATATGCTGGGAGTTGCTGTTTCACACAAAAAAAATCATATCATAATCATACCACCCATCATCTCGCTGCAAATCATACAGTGACTACAGTACTGATTAGAAGCAGAAAAAACATTTACATTAAGTGACTCACCGGTGACGTCTCAAATTCTAGTTATTTTTCTCCATCCTGTCCAGACCTCTATGATAACATCTCCCAGTCACAGCCCATTTCTGCAGTTTGCCGCTCAGATGTCTTCAGCTTCTCACTTTTCAAACATTTCTACACCTATAAACAAAGATAAAGTTCTCATTATACCACACACTATGTCCCTAAATATAATAGTGCCATACACTGCACCTCTAATTATAATAGCACCATACACTGTGTCGCACACAGACACACACACACACACACACCATGCCCCCTTTAGATAGTGCCTGCCATAGAGCCCCCTGTAGATAGTGCCCTACATATATCTCCCCCTATAAATAGTGCTCCACATATAGCCCATCCCTGTATATAGTGCCTCACATATAGCTCCCCTTATAGTGTTCCACAGATAGCCCACCCCAGTATATATATCCCCCCATAAGATATAGCCCACCCATGTATATAGTGCTCCACATATAGCCCACCCCAGTATATAGCCCCCCTGTAGATAGAGCCCACCCCTGTATATAGTGCTCCACATATAGCCAACCCCTGTATATAGTGCTCCACAGATAGCCCACCCCTGTATATAGCCCCCTGTAGATATAGCCCACCCCTGTATATAGTGCTCCAGATATAGCCCACCCCAGTATATAGCCCCCCTGTAGATAGAACCCCCCCATAGATAAAGCCCCCCGTAGATAAAGCCCCCTGTAGATAAAGCCACCCCTTGTAAATAAAGCAACCCCCCCTCCGCGTAGATAATGCCACACACTTTTTTATTAGGATAAAAAAACAAACTATACAAACTCACCTTAATCCCATTCACGCGCCGTCCGGCGGCAATGGAGACCTGCTGTCTTCTGCGCGGGTCTCCTGGGGTTGAATGACGCAAGCAGCGCAATGAAGTGATCGCGCCGCTTGCGTCTATGAAAGGCCCTCTTAGAAAGGCGCTGAGTGGCCGGACACAGAACGTACCCGGCTATTCATTGCTTCTAATTGTACCTGTGTCCTATAGACGCAGGTACAATTATAGTGCAGGAGGAGGTGGCGGTGGCTGGTTTCAGTGGCGCCACCAACCCCTCAGAGAGGCAGCAGGCCGCCGTCATTGACGGTGCGGCCCTTGCGCCCCCCTCTAAGTTGCGCCCGGGGCACATGCCCCTCCTGCCCCCCCTAGCTAGACGTTTTTTACATTGCCCCTGGTAGTGGTGGGTATCGTGGTAATATTGGGGGGCTTGTGATAGCCTCTGCACCGGCTAACACTTAGCCCCGCTGTAGTAATGGACGCTGTCAATCAGCCAGCGGCCATTACTAAGGCAGTAGTCATGAAGTTTAAAAGAAAATACAAAGACATAAGAAATATTTTATTGAAATTAAAAAAAACACACAACACTCATTAACCATTTTATTGAAAATAAAAATGCCGCCATCGAAGTAGTCCTCGAATCCGACATAGTCCAACAACCAAACCTGTAAAAAAAACACAAACACATAAAGAAACCCTTTTGTAACACATATGGTAGGCTTAGATATAGGGCCCATGTATGATACTGTCTGTTAGACCATGTAAATAAGCCTACCACAAGGCAGGCTTAGATACAAGACCCCAGAAGACAGTAATCGTATACTGTATAAGATTACTGTCTGCTGGGGCCCTATATCTAATCCTACTATGTGTGATCCTGTATCTAAGCCTACACCGTGTGTGATCCTGTCTACTGGGCACTGTATCTAAGCCTACAATGTGGTAGGCTTAGATAGAGGGCCCAGCAGACAGTATCATACATGGCCATGTATCTAAACCTACTATGTGGTAGACTTAGATACAGGGCCCATGTGTGATACTATCTTTTGGACCCGGTATGTAAACCTACCACATGTTAGGCGTAGATACAGGGCCCCAGCAGACAGTAATCTTATACAGTAATAGGGCAATATTTAGAGGAAAAAGACATGGACCATCCACTAGCATGATATCCACTAGCTTTGTGATTTGGACTTTCTGTTTACCCTCAGGCTGTCTTGTTATCTGATCTGGTATTTCCTGCATTGCACTCTTATCCAACACCGAACTCTGTTAAATGAAACTGGGGTCTATGCTGCAAATTCCAACATGCCTTGCGGTGGGCTCTGGCGAAAACCATAGAGTAGCCTTAGATTCTATTGATCAGAGTTGTGATGTATTTGGGGTTGAAAATTTATTTGCACGCTCATTTCGGACAGTCTCCAGCAGCCTTTGGGGAATCGCTCACCTAGCAATTCCATAAAATTCCACCCTAGAAATTGCTCAACTTGTGATAACATAACATGACCCCAGGCAACAGTTTTGCCACACAGGATTTGTCTCACTACGACAATCCTTCTTTGCCCTACAAATATTGGAATAAAAAGTGATCAAAAAGTCGCATGTATCCAAAAATGGTACCTATGTAAACTATAGCTCGTCTCACAAAAAAGAAGCCCTCATACAGCTCCGTCAACAAAAAAATTAAAACATTATGGTTCTCACAACTTGGCGGTCCATATACCCTATTAAGGTAGATGGACATTATAGACTATACAAGAGTTACTCCAGCTCTGACAAGCCTGATGAAAATATTTTAAATGACCACCTTGTAATGTTGCATGAAAAATGTATAGCAAAACAGCTGGGTTAAAGCCTCTGTTTAAAAATGTGTTGTCTTGGTGAGACAACCCTTTTAAGGAGAAGGGCTGACATTTTTATATTTCAGAAACTATTTTTGAAAATACAAATTACTTTGGCTTAAAGGCTGTGTACACCTTTTGAAAGCTGTATCTTGCACTTACACCTGAATCTATCAGGTCAATGGGACTGACAGATTAAGTGTCAGCAGGTCCTGTGTGTCTCTGACACGCAGAATCCACCTTTTATCGATCATATCTAAGTTATGAACTTTAAATTTTAATAAAAAGTATTTAGAAAGTTGCACCAAACACACTGATAAACATTTGTATTTAAAAAAACAAAAACCTATTTCAAAGGTGTACACAGCTTTCAAGGAGCAGGATTGAAACCTCATTTTGTAATCACATTGTTTTCCCTGGTTGCTGCAATAAAAAAACTGAAAAAAATTCAAAATTCTGACCAAAAAAATAATTTAAGTCAGAATAGCTGGCAAAAAAATAGAGTCTAAAGAATGCCAAACCATAACAAAAATGTAAAGCACAAATAAGCATCAAAAGAGATCTCTAATAAATACTGGAATATTATATCAGACAATAACTGAATCACTTACCATTACAAATTAAAAGTATGAACACCTATTACGTGTTCTTTAGTTCAGTTATTTTCTTCAGTGTGCTATTCATTTTTTTAATGGATAGCACATTGACACATTAATTTCTATGGGGCCATGCACACTTCCATTGTTTTAACTGCCCCGTGTGGCCGTTCCTGCCATTTCATTAATTTGATCCGTTGAAACAACGAAGCCATCTGTGTGAGGTTCGTGTTTCACAGATCTGTCGTTAACGGCCATACGACGGGCAACGGATATGTGCATCAGGCCTTAGGGATATACTGTATATTATGTATGCAGACAAAAATAAGAAAATAGATTTTATTACTCGTGAGCAAAAGTCTATAATTAATTAAATAATTGTATCCAGTACCTTGCATGTCCATTGTCCTTATGTCTAGATACATTTATTAGATGAATGCGTCCCCGGCAGAGATTACTAAACAGCTCTAAATGAATGTTATTTGATGAATAATGCTGCTGTAGCCTTGGCTTTTGAAGACATGTAGTGTATCATTTGCAGTAAAGTGCTGCTGTGTGACAATTGATGAGTTTTTTTCCTTTGACTATAATCTCTTATAACAAAACTAATTCAGAGATTGTGACTTCTGTATATGTCTATATTGAAAAATGCAGAGTTCAGTTGCTCCTGTGTGACAAGAAGTTAGCAAGAAAATTATAGACGTTTACAGGAACTGAGCATGTATCATAATAGCAATGAACAATAGCAAACAAAAAAATAAAAAAATATTCCACTAAATAAAGATGTTTAGCATAACAATAGCATAACTATAGCTCTTGACTGCTTTTTAGTATTATCTGTCCTTACATTTTCTCTGTAAAAAGCTTTACAATGAAAATAATACAGTATTTAGTACTTTAAATATTTTTTGTCATGAGTATACAAGGAGCATTGGGAGTGCCATAAAAAAATAAATCTGATGTGCCCCTTTTATATGTGAGTCTATGTCACCACTCTTAAGGACGCAGCCTAGTTTGGGCCTTAAGGTTCAGTGCCCATTTTTCAAATCTGATATATTTCACTTTATGTGGTAATAACATCGGAATACTTAAACCTATCCAAGCGATTCTGAGATTGTTTTCTCGTGACACTTTGGGCTTCATGTTTGTGGTAAAATTTGGTCGATATATTCAGTCTTTATTTGTGAAAAATTGCAAAATGTAGAAAAAATTTACAAAAAATAGAATTTTTCAGAATTTAAATGCATCTGCTTGAAAAACAGATGGTTACAACCACACAAAATAGTTACTAGTTCACATTTCCCGTATGTCTACTTTAGATTGGCATCATTTTTTGAACATTATTTTATTTTTCTTGGACGTTACAAGGCTTAGAACATAAACAGCAATTTCTCATATTCTTAAGAAAATTTCAAAAGCCTTTTTTTGAAGGTACCAGTTCAGTTCTGAAGTGGATTTGAGGGGCCTTTGTATTAGAAACCCCCATAAAACACCACATTTTAAAAACTAGACCCCTCAAAGTATTCAAAACAGCATATAGAAAGTTTTTTAACCCTTCAGGCATTTCACAGGAATTAAAGCAAAGTGGAAATGAAATTTGCAAATTTCATTTTTTCTGCTGAATTTCAATTTTATTCAATTTTTTTCTGTAACAGAGAAGCTTTTACCAGAGAAATACTACTAAATATGTATTGTCCAGATTCTGCAGTTTTTAGAAATGTCCCACATGTGCCTCTAGTGCACTCGTGGACTAAAACACAAGCCCTAGAAGCAAAGAAGCACCTAGTGCATTTTGAGGCCTCTTTTTTATTAGAATATATTTTAGGCAGCATGCCAGGTTTGAAGAGGTGTTGAGGTATCAAAACAATGGAAACCCACCAGAAGTGACCCCAGTTTGGAACTTACACCCCTCAAGGAATTCATTTATGGTTTTTGTTATCATTTTGACCGCACAGTTTTTTCATAGCACCTATTTGAATTGGGCTGTGAAATGAAAAAAATGATATTTTTTCCAATAAGATCTCATTTTTGATCAAAATTTCTTATTTTCACAAGGAACAACATACCCCATTTTGTTGCCCAATTTGTCCTTAGTGCGGCAATACCCCATTTGTGGTGATAAACTGCCGTTTGGGCCCATGGGAGGGCTCAGAAAGAAAGGAGCGCTATGTGTTTGTTGGAGTCCAGATTTTGCTGGATTGGTTTTCGGGTGCCATGTCGCATTTGCAGAGCCCCAGAGGTATCAAAGCAATGGAAACCCACCAGAAGTGACCACATTTTGGAAACTACACCCCTCAAGGAATTCATTTATGGTTTTTGTTATCATTTTGACCGCACAGTTTTTTCACAGCACCTATTTGAATTGGGCTGTGAAATGAAAAAAATGATATTTTTTCCAATAAGATGTCATTTTTGATCAAAATTTCTTATTTTCACAAGGAACAACATACCCCATTTTGTTGCCCAATTTGTCCTTAGTGCGGCAATAACCCATTTGTGGTGATAAACTGCAGTTTGGGCCCATGGGAGGGCTCAGAAGGAAAGGACCACCATTTGGCCTACTGGAGCTTTTCTGGTTCTAAGTCATGTATGCAGAAGCCCCTGAGGTACCAGTAGAGTTGAAACCCCCGAGAAGTGACCCCATTTTAAAAACTACACCCCTTAAGACATTCATCTAGAGGTGTAGTGAGCATTTTGACCCCACAGGTACTGTGTAAAAGATAATGCGCAGCAGATGGTAGAGAGTGAGATTTGCAATTTTATATATATATATATGTCATGTCAGTGTCCGATATAGTGTGCCCAGCATGCGCCACCGGAGATATACACCCCTTAAATTGTAATGTGGGTTCTCCTGGGTACGGCAATACCCTACATGTGGCTGTTATCAGCTGCCTGGGCACACGGCAGGGCTTAGAAGGGAAGGACCACCATTTGGCCTACTGGAGCTTTTCTGGTGCTAAGTCATGTATGCAGAAGCCCCTGAGCTACCAGTACAGTTGAAACCCCCGAGAAGTGACCCCATTTTAAAAACTACACCCCTTAAGACATTCATCTAGAGGTGTAGTGAGCATTTTGACCCCACAGGTTTCTGTGTAAAAGATAATGCGCAGCAGATGGTGCAGTGTGAGATTTGCAATTTTATATATATATATATATATATATATGCCATTTCAGTGTCCAATATATTGTGCCCAGCATGCGCCACCGGAGATATACACCCCTTAAATTGTAATTTGGGTTCTCCTGGGTACGGCAATACCCTACATGTGGCTGTTATCAGCTGCCTGGGCATACGGCAGGGCTCAGAAGGGAAAGATGAGGGGGGTAAGCTGTGCGGAGTGCATCAGGGTAAATTAAAAATCAAGGGATGTATGATACATTTTAAAACAATCTTTTATACAGAGCCCTAATTTTTCGGGACACGTGTCACATTGGTATATTGTGTTCTTCCTTATCCCCCTCTTATAGCAGACTCTGCACCTCTTTTGACTTTCCCTTTCCACCGGTTTGGGGAACTTCTCCTGGAAAGTGTTGCCCTGGTACGATGCGTGTGGCCTCGCCTCCAGAAGTACTGGGTGCCCCCCCCCTTCCTGGTCCCTAAAGATTAGATCTTAAAATTCCAGGAAAGTTCCCCTCTGGCCTGCACATCGACGTAGCACGTACGCATTGTACAAAGCCATCTGTATGATGTGCCCGGCCAGCTTCTTATACCACACCGCATGGCGCTGTAGGGCTTCAGGACTTGATTTGACAAGTCCATCCCTCCCATGTACCTATTGTAGTCCAGGATGCAGTCTGGTTTGGGGGTGGCCTTTCCTTCATATATCCTAAATCTGTAGGTATACCCTGATGCACTCTCGCACAGCTTATACATCTTCACGCCATAACTTGCCCTCTTACCCGGCAGGTACTGGCGGAATTGATCCCTCCCTTTAAAATGTACCAGGGACTCATCAATAGAAAAACACTTCTCGGGGGTGTATGCTTGGGAATACCGGGCACTGAAACGGTCTAATAGGGGTCTCCGTTTATACAAACGGTCAAAACTGGGGTAATCTCGGGGTAGGCACGACTCATTATCAGTATAATGTGAGAAGCGAAGTATTGCCTCATTTATTTTTTTTTTTAGGTTCCAGTTCAGTTCTGAAGTTGCTTTGAGGGGCCCATATATTATAAACCCCTATCAAACACCCCATTTTAGAAACTAGACCCCTCAAAGTATTCACAACAGCATTTAGAAAGTTTATGAACCCTTTAGGTGTTTCACAGAAATTTAGAGCAAAGTAGAAATGTTACTTTTTTTTTTTTGTCAGAAAATCCTCTTTATACCATTTTTTTTATAACACTAAAGGATTTATCAGAGAAACGCAACTCAATACGTATTACCCAGATTCTGCAGTTTAGAGAAATATCCCACATGTGGCCCTCGGGCGGTAATGGACTGAAGCACCGGCCTCCGAAGCAAAGGCGCACCTAGTGGATTTTGAGCCCTCTTTTTTATTAGGCACCATGTCCGGTTTGAAGAGGTCTTGTGGTGCCAAAACATTGGAAACCCCCAAAAAGTTACCCCAATTTGGAAGCTAGACCCCTTGAGGAATCCATTGTAGTTTTCTTGGGGTGCATGCGGCTTTTTGATCAGTTTTTATTCTATTTTTAGGTGGCGTGGTGACTAATAAACAGCAATTCTACTATTCTTTTTTTATTCTTTTTTTTTTACTGCGTGCACCGTGCGCTATAAATGACATATTCACTTTAATCTGCGGGGCGATACGATTACGGCGATACCCTATGTTTATAGTTTTTTTTTATGTCTTATGGCGTTTGCACAATAAAATACGTTTTGTAAACAATCATTCACTTTTTGTGTTACCTTATTCTAAGAGCCATAACGTTTTTATTTTTCAATCAATAAAGCCGTGCGAGGACTTATTTTTTGCGTAACAAACTGTAGTTTCAATCAGTACCATTTTTCGGTACATGCAACTTTTTGATCTCTTTTTATTCCATTTTTTGGGAGGTGAAGTGACCAAACAATTGTGATTGTGGTACGGTTTATTAATAATTTTTTTTACGGCGTTCACCGTGCGGGATAAATAACAAAATAATTTTGTAGTTCAGTCCGTTACGGACGCGGCGATACCAATTATGTATAGTTTATTTGTTTATATATTTTTATTAATAATAAATGAGTGATAAGGTAAAAAGTGGGACTTTTACTTTTATTACTTTTAAAATTTTTATTTTCTTATTTTTACACATCTTTTTTTAACTTTTTTTTTACTTTATTACTTTGTCCCACTAGGGGACTTGAGGACAGGAGGCCCTGATTGCTATTCTAATACACTGAACTACATGCGTAGTGCAATGTATTAGAACTGTCAGCTACTCACTGACAGCAAGCATAGTGGGTCCTGACGTTGTCAGGACCCACTAGGCTTCCGTCTATAGCATAGCCGGACGCCATTGTTTGGTGTCCGGTTGCCATAGTCACCATCGCCGGCCGCTATCGTGTAGCAGGCCGGCGATGGCGGATTAGCCCCTAAGAAGCCGCGATCGCTATTGAACGCGGCTTCTGAGGGGTTAATCGGCGGGGGAGCTCCGCGATCGGTCCCGGCACATTGAGCAGTGATAGTCTGCTGTCAGAAACAGCAGCTATCACAGCTCATGAATGCGCCCCGCGCGAACGGCGCCGTGTTTACTCCATGACCTACTATTAGGTCACTGAGCGCGAACGCTACAGTTAGCATGACCTAATAGTAGGTCATGGAGCGTTAAGGGTTTTAAAAAGGGAACCTATCACCCAACCCGTATATATTTTAATTGGAGGGAAAGGTGGTAAGACATTATAAGTTGGTTTCTTCCACATTTCTTTGCTAATGTTGTACTTGAAGATAAAGTATCATTATGCACATCAACCTGAGGAAGGGGGATGGAGAGTCCCCCCATTTGGGTGACCCAAAAGCATCTGAATGAGTTGATTTTATTGTGTGTCCTTGGTTTTCTCCAAGTGGGACAGTCACTTTAGAGATGTTGTCAGGGCTGAATATACTCAAGCCTTGCACCTTTTTTTCAATAAGATCAGTGGTAGTCATGGCGACTGATATTTCTGTGGCTTTAAGACTACTGTGTTCCCCCAGGGCAATATGGTAGTCTAAGACTATACTGACGTCTATATTAAACATGGTATAGTCAATGGAGTGGGCAGGCATAGCGGGTGACATCACTCACCAGCAACTATCCATCCCCACCATTCTGAAACAGTGGGCCGGAATAGGAGCTGCAGGGTTACAGAAACTAGGTGGGTATTATTACTAATGGCCAGTACTAGGAGTAGTAATATAATGACTGTCTAGACAAGAGGAAGAGACATTTGTTTAACCCCTTTAGGACACAGCCTGTTTTGGCAGTGTGGACACAGATTATTTTTTAAAATCTGACATGTGTCACTTTATGTGGTAATAACTCCGGAATGCTTTTACCTATCCAAGCGATTCTGAGATTGTTTTCTCGTGACATATTTTACTTTATGTTAGTGAAAAAATGTGGTCGATAAATTCAATATTTTTTTGTGAAAAACTTCAAATTTTAGCAAAAATTTGCAAAAATAAGCATTTTTCTAAATTTAAACGTATTTGCTTGTAAAACAGATAGTAATATCACACAAAATAGTTACTAGTTAACATCCCCCATATGTCTACTTTATATTTGCATCATTTTTTTCATGTCCTTTTATTTTTCTAGGACATTACAAGGCTTAGAACTTTAGCAACAATTTCTCATAGTTTCAAGAAAATTTCACTAGGCCATTTTTTCAGGGACCAGTTCAGTTCAGAAGTGGCTTTGAGGGCCTTATATATTAGAAAGTCCCCATAAATCACCCCATTTTAAAAACTGCACCCCTCAAGGTATTCAAAACCACATTCAGAAAGTATTTTACCCTTTAGGCGTTTCACAGGAATTAAGGCAAAGTAGAAGTGAAATTTACAAATTTCATTTTTTTTTGCAGAAATTCATTTGTGATAAAAAAAATCTGTAACACAGAAGATTTTACCAGAGAAACAATACTCAATATTTATTGCCCAGATTCTGCAGTTTTTAGAAATATCCCACATGTGGCCCTAGTGTCCTAATGGACTGAAACACCGGCCTCCGAAGCAAAGGAGGACCTAGAGGATTTTGGGGCCTCTTTTTTTTTAGGAACATATTTTAGGCACCATGTCAGGTTTGAAGAGGTCTTGTGGTACCTAAACAGTCGAAACCCCCCAAAAGTGCCCCCCATCTTGGAAACTACACCCCTCAAGGCATTTTTCTAGGGGTATAGTTAGCATTTTCACCCCACAGTTTTTTTGCAGAATTTAGTGGAATTAGTCTGTGAAGATGAAAAACACCTTTGTTTCTGTGGAAACATAGCTTTTTTTTTCATTTTTACAAGGAATAAAGGAGAAAAAGCACCCCAACATTTGTAAAGCAATTTCTCCCAATTGCGGCAATACCCCATATGTGGTCATAAACTGATGTTTGGACCCACAGCAGGGCTCAGGAGGGAGCGCAGATTTTGCTGGATTGGTTTTCAGTGCCATGTCGGGTTTGCAACGCCCCAGAGGGACCAAAACAGTAGAAACCCCCCAAAAGTGACCCCATTTTGGAAACTACACCCCTCAAGGAATTTTTCTAGGGGTATAGTGAGCATTTTGACCACACAGAATCTTTTTTTTAGAGCTAAGGTGACCAAAAAACAACGATTTTGGTGCTTTAAATTCTTTATTTCTTACAGCGTTCACCGTGCGCAATAAATTAAGTTTTGCTTTATTCTGCGGGTCGGTACGATTACAGCGATACCATATGTGTATCGTTTTTTTTAAGTTTTGCAGCGTTTGCACAATAAAATTACGTTTCTATAAAATAATTTATTTTCGGAGACACCATATTCTGAGCCGTAACTTTTTTATTTCTTAGTCAAAAAAGCTGTGGGAGGTCTTGTTTTTTGCAGAACAGGTTGTCGTTTTTATTGGTACTATTTTGGGGTAAATGTGACTTTTTGATCACTTTTTATTCTATATCTTGGGTGGGGTGGTGACCAAAAAATAGCGATGCTGACATAGTTTACGTTTATTTTGTTTGCTGCGTTCACCGTGCGGAAAAATTTACATTATATTTTCATAGTTTGGGTCGTTACGAACACGGTGATACCAAATATGTGTACTTTTTTTTTACGTTTTCATTTTTCATTTCATATTTTTACACTTTTATAAAACATTTTTATTAACTTTTTTACTTTATTTTTTTGTTTATTATTTTTTTTTTACTTTTTACACTTTCTTTTTTTGACCTGCAGCTCTGATCGCTAGAATAGTGTAATGTATTCCAACTGTCAGCGTGACGTCACAGTCACTCTGACAGTTAGGCTGGATTCACACGAGGTCATTATTGGATTCACATGAAAACATTATTACAGTACAGGACAGTTGTCCGGCAGCGAGGCAGGGACTCATAGCATCGTACATAACTATGATGCTAGGAGCCCGGCTCCCTGCACTGTGTTTGGTCCGGGACTTGCGGCAGAAATACGTTCGTCAATTACAGACGTAATGACCTCGTGTGAATCCAGCCATAGTCTACGAGGATCAGCCAGAGGCTGGTCCTCATAGGCTTCCATACATGGCAGACCCGGAGGCCGTTGCCTGCCTCCGATGCCATCACAAGCATCAGCAGCCCCCACAATTGCATGGGGGCTGCTGATGTGCTACAAAACCCCTACATGCGGAGATCGCAATCCAGCCCCGCATGTAACGGGTTAATTGCCAAAATCAGCGGTAATGAGCCGCTGATCTGCAAAACTGGAGTGTCAGCTGTCGGGGACAGCTGATCTCCCAGTTCCCGATGCACACCTTGTCGCCGACAGTGTGCATCGGGAACGATACAGTGACTTCCTGTCACTCTGACAGGAAGCCTATCAGGACCAGCCGAAGGTTGGTCCTGATGGCCTTCCATCCATGGCAGACCCGGAAGAAGCCATTGTTTGGCTTCCGTTTGCCATACTAACTATCGGCAAACTCCGCGATTTCGGACCGGGGTCTGCCGATATGCTAGAAACCCCTAAAATTCGGCGATTGCAACCGATCGCCGAATTTAAGGGGTTAATTCACCAAAATCAGCGGCAAAGGACCGCTGGCCGGCAAGAGTGGAGTGTTAGCTGTTGGCGACAGCTGACCTCCCGGTTCCCGATGCACACTGTCGCCGACAGTGTGCACCAGAAAAAACTCAGTAACTGTACGTCCTCGTGTGGGAAGTAACCTCCCGCAACGACGTACAGTTACTTACTCGTGCGGATAGGGGTTAAAGTTAAAAAGTTATTTTTTTCTACTGATAAAAAATATATATAGATAAAAAGATGTGTTTTGCAAATTATACAGGCTTATGAACAATTTGTTAACTTCAATGAACGCCAACATTTTAATGTAACTTGAAAATATTTCAATTAACTTTATTATGATTATTACAAATATTTGTTGTCATGACAACTTGTTTTTTCTCTCCAATACTATCCTAACTGGACACATACAGATAGAAAATGTGTGTTTTATGCTCAGGTTTTCTCACTTTGCACAATTCATTTCTCACTTTGTACAATGTGAATGAAGCAATATTTCTATTGCAACAACATGTCTGACTACATCTTACACAATAAGTCTATATAAAACATTTCATCACTAAAGATTAAGCATGTTAGTTCAAATACACACACACATATACATATACATATATGTATATATATATATATATATATATATATATATATATATATATATATATATATATATATACACTGCCGTTCAAAAGTTTGGGGTCACCCAGACAATTTTGTGTTTTCTATGAAAACTCACACTTATATTTATCAAATGAGTTGCAAAATGACTTTGCTTTTGTCAAAGAATGCTCCATTTACAGCAATTACAGCATTGCAGACCTTTGGCATTCTAGCTGTTAATTTGCTGAGGTAATCGGGAGAAATTTCACCCCATGCTTCCAGAAGGCCCTCCCACAAGTTGGATTGGCTTGATGGGCACTTCTTGCGTACCATACGGTCAAGCTGCTCCCACAACAGCTCTATGGGGTTAAGATCTGGTGACTGCGCTGGCCACTCCATTACAGATAGAATACCAGCTGCCTGCTTCTTCCCTAAATAGTTCTTGCATAATTTGGAGGTGTGCTTTGGGTCATTGTCCTGTTGTAGGATGAAATTGGCTCCAAACCAGCGCTGTCCACAGGGTATGTAATGGCATTGCAAAATGGAGTGATAGCCTTCCTTATTCAAAATCCCCTTTACCTTGTACAAATCTCCCACTTTACCAGCACCAAAGCAACCCCAGACCATCACATTACCTCCACCATGCTTGACAGATGGCGTCAGGCACTCTTCCAGCATCTTTTCAGTTGTTCTGCATCTCACAAATGTTCTTCTGTGTGATCCAAACACCTCAAACTTCGATTCGTCTGTCCATAACACTTTTTTCCAATCTTCCTCTGTCCAATGTCTGTGTGCTTTTGCCCATATTAATATTTTCCTTTTATTAGCCAGTCTCAGATATGGCTTTTTCTTTACCACTCTGCCCTGAAGGCCAGCATCCCGGAGTCGCCTCTTCACTGTAGGCGTTGACACTGGCGTTTTGCGGGTACTATTTAATGAAGCTGCCAGTTGAGGACCTGTGAGGCGTCTATTTCTCAAACTAGAGACTCTAATGTACTTGTCTTGTTGCTCAGTTGTGCAGCGGGGCCTCCCACTTCTCTTTCTACTCTGGTTAGAGCCTGTTTGTTCTGTCCTCTGAAGGGAGTAGTACACACCGTTGTAGGAATTCTTCAGTTTCTTGGCAATTTCTCGCATGGAATAGCCTTAATTTCTAAGAACAAGAATAGACTGTCGAGTTTCACATGAAAGCTCTCTTTTTCTAGCCATTTTGAGAGTTTAATCGAACCCACAAATGTAATGCTCCAGATTCTCAACTAGCTCTAAGGAAGGTCAGTTTTATAGCTCCTCTAAACAGCAAAACTGTTTACAGCGGTGCTAACATAATTGCACAAGGTTTTTCCAAGGGTTTTCTAATCATCCATTAGCCTTCTAACACAGTTAGCAAACACAATGTACCATTAGAACACTGGAGTGATGGTTGCTGGAAATGGGCCTCTATACACCTATGTAGATATTGCATTAAAAACTAGACGTTTGCAGCTAGAATAGTCATTTAGCACATTAACAATGTATAGAGTGCATTTCTGATTAATTTAACCCCTTAATGACCAGCCTATTTTAAACCTTAATGACCAAGCCATTTTTTACGTTTTTCCATCGTCGCATTCCAAGAGCTATAACTCTTTTATTTTTGCGTCGACATAGCTGTATAAGGTCTTGTTTTTTGCGGGAAAAGTTGTATTTTTTAATAGCACCATTTTGAGGTATATAATATTTATTGATTAACTTTTATTAACTTTATTCATTTATTGATTAACTTTTATTAACTTTTTTTCGTGTCTTAAATCTACGCCGTTTACCATGTGATATAAATAACACAATAACTTTATTCAGCGGGTTGTTACGATTGCAACGATACCAAATTTGTATCGTTTTTGTATGTTTTACTACTTTTACACAGTAAAAACGTTTTTTATTCAAAATTATTTGTTTTTGTGTCTCCATATTTGAAGAGCCGTAACGTTTTTATTTTTTCGCCGATGCAGTTGTATGAGGGCTTTTTTTTTGCGGGAAGACTTGTTGTTTTTATTGGTACCATTTTGGAGTAGATGCGAGTTTTTGATCACTTTTTATAACATTTTTTTTAAGTCAGGATTCACAGAAAACAGCAATTTTTCCATAGTTTATTACATTTTTTTACGGCGTTCATCGTGCGGGTTAAATAATGTAATAGATTTATAGTCGGGGTCGTTACAGACGCGGCAATACCAAATATGCGTAACTTTTTTAATTTATTTTGGTTTTTTAATAGTAAAGCATTTTGTAAGGGGAAAAGCTGGGTTTTTCATTTTTTTCCACATTTTTATTTAAATTAACTTTATTAAACTTTTTACTTTTTTACTAGTCCCACTAGGGGACTATGATATGCGATTCTCCGATCGCTATTATAATACACTGCAATACTTTTGTATTGCAGTGTATTACTGCCTGTCCGTTTAAAACGGACAGGCATCTGCTAGGTCAATATATATATATATATATATATATATATATATATATATATATATATATATATATATATATATATATATATATATATATATGTGTTGAGAAAAAGAGTAAAGCAGCACAGCAACAGCAGTGGGTGCAGGCCTCCTAGGTTGAGGCTAGGAACCCTTGTTAATGAACTCCAAAAAAATGAAGAGGCAGCACTCCAAGGAAATTGGTGAAAAAAAGTGGTGTGTTTATTCACCCCAGGCAGGCAACGTTTCGATCCGTCTCTATGAGATCTTTGTCAAGCAATGACCAACAATCTTAACAGGGTATATATAACCCAGTGTGGTAATACAATCAGTGATTCAACCTGAGTTAATGATCCATTAGTGGTTACTGTGGTTACTACATAACAACCTAAGTGAGTATAACAGAGGGCTCTCTGCGCAGATGCCTCACACTCACTTAGGTTGTTTTGTAATAACCACAGTAACCACTAATGGATCACCTGTTCCTACTTGTTAACTCAGGTTGAATCACTGATTGTATTACCACACTGGGTTATATATACCCTGTTAAGATTGTTGGTCATTGCTTGACAAAGATCTCATAGAGACGGATCGAAACGTTGCCTGCCTGGGGTGAATAAACACACCACTTTTTTTCACCAATTTCCTTGGAGTGCTGCCTCTTCATTTTTTGGGATTATATACCGTATATGTCGGCGTATAAGACGACTGGGCGTATAAGACGACCCCCAACTTTTACCCTTAAAATATAGAATTTAAGATATACTCACCATTTCGTGCAGGAGCGCTTCACTATGGCCATCGGCGGCAGGACCCAGGACTCTGTCTCTTTGAACTCGCGCATGCGCAGATAGGCGAGGTACATGATGGGGTTAATTACTATTAATGTGAGGAACATGGAGGGTAAATTCATCGCACCTCGCGCCTCACATTAATAAGTGAATGAAAGCCGTGTTTATTTCATTTTTTTACAGCGTACACATCATAAATGATGCAAAAACATTGTTGTCCGCGCCATTACTGAATGTGTGTATTTTATGTATTGAGACTTATTTTAATGTTTATTGTAAAAAAGGTGAAGGTGTATTTTTTTTAAAATGTAACCATACTTTGTTTTTACTTTATTTTTAAACGTTAATGTACTGACATATATCAGATATGTGCCAGTACATTAGCCTGTGGACGGATAGCACACAGGCAGTTGTTAGGACATACTTGGGTATATCCTAACAACAAGAGATATGGTCAGACAGCCCTGGGGTCCGTCAATAGACCCTGGGCTGTCTGCCCATATATGGTATGGCCCTCGATCGCGTCACAGGAATTCCCTGTGACGCGATCCAGGGGCATCCCCCCTTCTCACTTTCCCCTGAATGCTGCAGTCAGCTGTGATCGCAGCATTCACGGGAATAACGGCGGAGATGAGAGGTTCTCTGATCTCCGGCGTTATAGAGCGGGGCTGCGGCTGTGTAATACAGCCATTGCCCCGCTCCTGACAGGAAGTGCGCGCGCGGTCAGCATGAGGAGATGCGGCCGGCGCTGCACTAATGAGCGGCAGTTCAGGCACTGAAGACAACATGGGGGTGCTTTGTAGCGCGCCCGCCATGTTCTGTCTTCAATGCCGCAGATCATTAGTGCAGCGCCGGCCGCATCACATGATGCTGACCCCGCGCGCATATGTCAGGACTCAGGAGCGGGGCTGTGGCTGAATTACACAGCCGCAGCCCCGCTCTCATAGTCATGTGTACTATACTGAGCTGTGCGGCTGCAACGTGCATCCCTAATATCCGACAATATCCGGCATATAAGACGACCCCACACTTTTGACATTTTTTTAAGGGTGTAGAAAGTCGTCTTGTACGCCGATATATACGGTATATATATGTTGGATATAAAAAGTCTGCACACCCCTGTTAAAATGGCTTTTGTCATGTCAAAAAATCAGTACAAGATGAATCATTTAAGAACTTTTTCCACCTTTAAATAAACAATGAAAATAATTTAAGGGGGAAAAATAAAAATAACAAAACTACAATAATGTGGTTGCATAAGTGTGAACACCCTCTTATAATTGGGGATGTGGTTGTGTTCAGAATTAGCCTATCAAATTTAAACTCATGTTAACCCCTTAATGACCGGGCCATTTTGCACGTTAATGACCTAGGATTATTTTTTGTTTTCTCACAGTCGCATTCCAAGAGTCAGAACCTTTTTTTTTATTCCGTCGACATAGCCGTATAAGGGCTTGTTTTTTGCGGGACGAGTTGTATTTTCTAATTGTACCATTTTTAGATGCTTATAACATATTGATTAACTTTTATTAACTTTATTTTAGGAGAGAATTGAAAATAAGCAGCTATTCCAGCATTAATTTTCACGTTATAAATTTACGCCGTTTACTATGCAGCGTAAATAACATGTTAACTTTATTCTATGGGTCGGCACGATTACGGGGATACCAAATATGTAGAGGTTTAATATGTTTTTCCTACGTTTGCACAATAAAAACCCTTTTAGAAAAAAATTACTTGTTTTTGCATCGCCGCATTCCAAGAGCCGTAACGTATTTATTTTACCGTCTATGTGGCCGTACGTGGGCTTGATTTTTGCGGGACAATGTGTAGTTTTAATTAGTACTATTTTGGGGTACATAGTGCTTATAGATTAACTTTTATTTTATTTTTTATGGTGGGAATAGCAGAAAAGAGAGTATTTTGCTGTTGTTTTTTGCGTTTTCTTTGGACGCCGTTCATCCGGCGGTTTAATTAATGTGTTCATTTTATTGGTCAAGTTGTTACGATCGCAGGGATACCATATATGTGTATGTGTGATTTGTTTTGACAGTTTTACTAAATAAAACCACTTTTTGGGCCAAAAAAGTAGTTTTATTTGATTTTGTTTCTCTAAATGTGAATGGGCTTAACACCCCGCAAAAACGTAGTTTTATGTGGAAAGAGGCCAAATCAATGGCCTGCGACATTCTGTGTGTTCAGGAAACACACCTCCTTGCTAAGGACGCACACCGTGTTAAATCCCCGGTTTTTCCACATGTCTTCCATTCCCACTTCCACAATAAATCCAAAGGGGTAATGATCGCGGTTGGGAACAATGTAGCATTTCATCTGATCCATGCCCAGATAGATCCTAATGGCCGTTATATTGTGTTGGTGTGCCTCATTAACAACGTAAAATTTACCTTGGTTAACCTATATGCGCCTAATACACGGCAGCTGCGATTCGCACATAAAGTGTTCAGAACCCTAAACAAATACAAAGATGGCAAGGTAATCGTATGCGGAGATTTTAATATGGTGATGGATACAACCTTAGACTCCACATCTAGTGCCAGATTAGGACAGTGGAGATTGCATCATGGTACTGAAAGGGACTATACGTTCTACTCCAGTCCACACAACTGCTATTCTAGGATAGACATGTTCCTCATTGACAGGAACTCTTTGCTCAGCATGGTAAATTGCACGGTTGAAGGGATTACTTGGTCGGACCACGCAGCCATAACCCTTACACTACAAGAACACAATTATACCAATAATGTCTTTGTCTGGAGATGCAACCCATACCTTCTTGCTCATTCCAAATACAAACAGGACATCTTGAGAGACCTAACTGAATATTTTAGGACGAACGACACGGGGGATGTACAGGCTAGCACACTATGGAATGCACATAAGGTGTACATTCGGGGGTCTTTAATCCGCATAGGACATAGCGAAAGGAAGCAACGGGCAGCCATAATTACCGACCTCACCGAGCGACTATATGCCTTAGAGGCGTTAAACAAAGCCACACCCTCAGCCCAACACGCCGAGAACCTAAGCAACGTTCGTCAAGAATTGCGTTTAGCGATGGTTTCGGAATATGAGAAGACACTGCGCAAAACTAAAATTTGTTACTATTCGCAAAATAACAAAGCTGGCAAACTATTAGCTTCCCGCCTTAAGCAACAGAGGCAAAAATCAAAAATCCCCTATATAATAGATCCGAACTCTCGTGTTCATATTGAACATCCACTACAAATTGCAAATCAGTTTAAGAACTTCTATGAATCATTATATAACCTAAAAACAGATCCATTTGTATCACACCCCACTACAGAGGACATTCAAACCTTTTTACAGGACATCCCCTTGTCGGTACTCACGGAGGACCAAGTGCAGAGCTTGAATGCCCCATTCTCTGAAGCTGAAATACACAAAGTTATTCTTAAATTAGCTCCGGATAAAGCGCCTGGTCCGGATGGCCTCACGAATGCATACTATAAAATCTTTAGGGAGACCCTCACGCCGCACTTATGCAAACTGTTTCAAGCAGCACAGTTGTCTGGTTCTTTCCCCAAAGAGAATCAAGAGGCATTAATAATCACCTTACCAAAACTAGGGAAATCTAGTGACAGACCCCAAAATTTTAGGCCAATTTCTCTACTTAACATTGATTTGAAAATTTATGCTACCACTATTGCAAGCAGATTAGCCCCCCTCTTACCCCACCTCATAGTAGATGATCAGACTGGCTCTATAAAGGGGAGGCAAGGATCAGACAATACAAGACGGATAATAGGGCTGTTACACCACATTGACCAACATCAGATTCCTTCTGTTTTGCTTGCATTGGATGCTGAAAAAGCCTTCGATCGTATTTCATGGTCTTATGCGTTTGCAACACTACAGAAGATGGGTTTCTCGGGGACCATAATGGCGGCTATCCAGGCTCTGTACTCGGACCCCTCTGCTAAAATTTACAACAATGGGGTTTTATACCAAGACTTTAGAATTACCAATGGTACTAGACAGGGATGTCCTCTATCACCCCTCATATTCGTTCTCTCTATAGAACCGCTGGCCCAACTTCCCAGATTAAACAAAACAGTCCAGGGCATTAAAATTGGATCAAAGACTCACACCATATCACTCTACGCAGATGATGTAATTCTGTCACTGTCTGACCCGGAGACCTCCTTAGAAGCAGTGATGGACTGCTTATCACACTTCAGCAAAGTCTCACTGTATAAACTTAATGCTATGAAGTCCCAGATCCTGCCTCTGAATATATCCCCGTCTTCCCTGCATTTTTTGCAGACCAGATAAAATTTTGTATGGAACATGAAAGAGATAACGTATTTGGGTCTTCGTTTGACCAAAAAACACAAAGATCTGTTTGAAGCAAATTATGTGCCAATCAACAAGGTGATCCAGGCGGATATTGATAGAATGCTGAAGGTGGAGGTCTCCTGGTTGGGTAGGATAGCGGCCAATGACCTCGATACCCCTGAAGACGCTACTTCGTAGCGAAACATGTCGGGGGGGCTTCTACCTTTGTTTTAATAATTGTCCTATTGACATCTTTGAATCTAACTAATAACCAACTGTATGTAGCGCTCTGTAGCTGTGGTACTTAACCCTTTCTAGACAGAGCTCTCACGTCTGGCACTGTGCTAACTGCTGTCAGAAATGGACATTAACTTTTAAATTTCATGTAGTCTGTCCTTGTTGCAAATCGAATAAAGACTTTTTTATTTTTACTCTTTAAATAATAGTTGGAAAACAGGGCTCATTTCTGCCGGCAGGCAGCCCCTTTTTTGAATTTAACTTTTTCACGCCCACCAACTATTTAGGTCCGCTCCATTGTATTTATATATAGGCTCAAAACACCTGAAGGCCTTACTGTACCTTCCACTAGCAGGTTTACCACTGCCGTGGGGAAACTGTCACCTCTCACCAAAGCGACTGTGGAATGTTGGGCACATATGCATGTGAAAGCCTCAGACACACTAGACATACCTAGGTCACACATTCCGATAGATTTCCTAGAATTAGCAAATGTAGATTTAGACCTTAATAGGTGGAAGACACATGGCATCTCGACCTGTGATCATTTGTTCCATAAGGACGCATTCCTGAGTTTTGCAGACCTGATTAAGTCCTCGTCTCTCCCTCAAAATGAAATATTCAGGTATATTAGAGTTAAACACTTTATACAGAGTCATGTAGGTCTCCTGTTCCAAGGGAACTTAATATTAGTGAATAGCTTCAGTAAAGGTATGAGTGGCCTAAAACACCTATACTGCTCAATATCCTTTCATTCGGTCTTTGAGAAAACGACCCCGATAGTTGCATGGGAAAAAGAGCTGGAGACCTCTTTCACACAAGACAAATGGTTGCGGACTTTGAAATGGATAAATATGTTGTTCAAATGTGTTTTGCATCTAGAAGCCGCAAATAAAACCTTGTTTAGGTGGTACTACACACCAGACCGCTTACAGAGAATGTATCCTGCCTCTAGTGCACTGTGCTGACGGAACTGTGGTCTCAAAGGATCCCTTATTCATATGCTATGGGAGTGCCCCTGTATCCAGCAATATTGGGTGGGAGTGTACAAGCTCCTGGAGGATGTGGTCTCCATGAGAATACCATATACACCCCAGATGGCCTTACTATTCCTCGAATTAGAAAATATCCCTTGGAGCAACAGGAGACTAGTATGTAAAATTCTGGTAATGGCTAAACTGGTGATAACGAGATACTGGAAAAAACCTGAAGTTCCTCCTTTCCAAGAACTTATTGCACTAATCAACACCACCTGTATATATGAAAGAGCAATAGCGTTTGGGAACTTCTCAATCTTGTCATTCAATGAATATTGGGCAGCATGGGTCGAATCACCCTTTTGTTCTCGTCATACATTCACACAACATGTCTAAACATTAGGTACATGTTAACTCGACAAGTTTCTTTTGTTCTTTTCTTGTTTTTCAGTTTTTGGTTATTGTATATTAATGCTGCTGCTGCTGTTGGTGTATTATGCTGAGTTATGTCAACACAGATGTTGGAAGAGGTTGGGGAAGTCAAAAGGTTCATTATGATGCGGCGAGTTCATATACGTATGGGTCGTGTTGTAGTGGACTTATAACATTACAATATTCAATGTTGTTTACTGTATGTAACACAGATATTTGCTCTGAACTCTTTGCTAAGTAGCATTTTCTTATACCAAGACAGACTTGCATGGACACCTTGTTGTGATGTTGTAATGTTTTATTTTGTTTGACAAAAAATTTCAATAAAAACTATTTGAATTAAAAAAAACAATGCCAGAATTGCTGTTTTCTGTTTATCTTGCCTTCAAAAAAATTGGATAAAAAGTTAACAAAATGTCACATGTACTCCAAAATAAACCCGATAAATACTACAAGTCGTCCCGCAAAAAAAAACAAAACTCTCATACAGCTGCATCGGCGGAAAATAAAAAAGTTATGGATCTTTAAATATGGAGACACAAAAACAAATAATTTTGAAAAAAAAGTGTTTTTACTGTGTAAAAGTAGTAAAACATAAGAAAACTATATATATTTCGTATTGTCACAAATCGTAATGATCCGCTGAATAAAGTTATTATGTTATTACCGTTATTTTACGGTAAATGGTGTAAATTAAAGACGCAAAATAAGAGTGGCAAAATTGCTGTTTTTTTCTATTACGCCCAAAAAAAAAGTTAATAAAAGTTAATTAATAAATTATATGTACCCCAAAATGGTTCTATTAAAAAACACAAATTGTCCCACAAAAAACAAGTCCTGGTCACTAAGGGGTTAAATACACAGTAGCAAGAAACTTGAACTTGAATCTTTCAATGGCTTTTGTTGTGTGATATCACGCTGCAGGAAGTTATCAGGGTCTAGATAAACATGGCTGAATCTGCATGTATGTATATATATATCTATATATATATATATATATATATATATATATATATATATATATATGTATATATATATATATATATATATATATATATATAAATATATATATATATATATATATATATACAAAAGTTTTTGGGCACTTACACATTACACCTACAGGAGCTTTTATAATGGCCCATTCTAAATCCGTAGGCATTAATATGGAGTTGCCCCCCCCCCCCCCCTTTGCAGATAAGACAGCTTCCACTTTTTTCCCTTTTGTGGAAAAGCTTTCTACGAGATTTTGGAGTGTGTCTGTGGGAGTTTTTGCCCATTCATCCAAAAGAGCATTTTTGGAGTCAGACACTGATGTTGGAGGAGAGGGCCTGGTTCGCAATCTCCATACTAGATCATCCCAAAGGTGTTCGATGGGGTTGAGGTCAGAGCTCTGTAGGGGCCAGCTTGTTTACAATTAAGACTGGCTTATGAAATGCTGGTATTAATTCATTCTCAAAGCAGTGATTCAATTCCTCACCATTTTAAAGATATTTGTTTTCTGTCAATGAATGAAGACACTCTAGTTTACATGTACACCAATACATAGCAAGAATCCTCTTTTAACAAAAATGTAGAGATAAAAAATTGGTCCGTCCACACACACACAAAGCTTCTGGGTGCAGCAATCAATGTAAAGAAAGTGTTGGATTTCTTCAGAAAGCCATAAAACAATGTTGTGCTCAACCAGTGTCCTAAATGCAAAGAAAGAGGAAATTTTGTAGCCTTTCTCCTCTGGCTCCAGGAAAAAAATTACATTTCCGATTAGTTGTCACACGACCAAAATGTACAGAACGTCCCACGCATTCAGTGCCCCGGAAGAAACTGGCTCAGGCAAAACTGAAGTCAGGTGGTATATGGCTGGAGACAGCGTGGACTTTTATTGATATATAGGCGCTTCTCAACTGATGTTTGAAAGTATATAATAACACTGATTTAATGCACTGTGATGACTCGGAGGTGGATTGCACTGCCTATATGTTTTCTCTTGAATAGTGCAAGCACCAGATGTAACATCAGTAGGAAGTATGGTGCATTTTGCCGTGTGACAACTGATCAGAATCGTCAATTATTCCTGGACCCGGTCCCAGAGGAGAAAGGCTATATCCTCTTTTTTTTTTTTTTGCACTTGGCACACTGGACTAGAGCAGCAATTGTTTCATTATTAGTTCTGCTCTCAGCTGAGAAGTAGATATAATTGTGTGAAGGCTAGGTAATACTTTGTGAGCTAAATACATAAGCACAAGCTGCTCAAAGCTCACTAATAATTTTGTACAATGTATCATTGTGCAGTGCAGGCGGTTTATCTCCCAGAGCATTGCCTAAACTGACAGCAGAACCAGTTATGTACCGGTTTGCAGCCTGTGAATATAAAGTTTTCTCATTCACTGACAAAAAATAAATATATTGAAAATGGTTAGGGATAGAAGCACAAAGTATATTAGAAAGTTGCAGAACTTCTCATATATAGTGATTAAACATTAACTTAGAAACAAGTTTTTCATTTTTTTAATGTATTTATATATTTCTTAAAATAATTCATAAGTGAATAATTAATACAAATTGTAAAACTGGTGAGTCAGCAGAAGTCCCCTGTCAGTGGAAAGTTTTCTAAACCATGAGGACTTTCCGTGAATCCAGGTGTTTCCATTAATATGTATAAGGTAATACATGAATTTTATATGAACAGCACTGAACATTTGCATAGTATATGATGAAAATTAACAGAGGTCAGTTAGGGCTAGACATAGGATGCAATTTTAGGGTAGACTTATATTTTTCTTAGGAAAAAAATGCATGTTATATAATAATAAGTTATCCTAAATTACTTACAAGCCTGGAAGTCATATATATATATTGTAGAATGAAGTATTAAATTATTCAGATTATTGACATACCCAGAGGTGTACCTAGCTTTTCTGCTGCCTGAGGCAAACAGTGAAATGGCACCCCAACATGCACCATAGGGTGAGTGGGGGGATAGAGGATGGATAGCAAAGAAAATAACATTTTGGAAATCTGTTTAATAAAAGAGTATAGTAATTATAAAAATCCTGATCACATGCTACATAATATCTGCAGCGTATACATGTAAAGAATTACTTACGGTAATGGCTTCCGTGCCACTCCCCGCCTTCCCCACGGCCTCTGCTCTGGTTCCTGCGCCGTCCATTACCTCATGCTCATCCCGAGCTCCACTTACCAGATCCGGACGCTCTGCTGGCCCTGGTAGTCGTCATGTAAGTGCATCCCTTACCTCCCTTATCCATTATATACCTACTTACCTGCACTCACATTATAACTGCATTATATGCATCCATTATATATCTACATACCTGTACTCCATAGATTACGCTCACCAATTGTGAAGCTACCTACACGCACTCACTATATTACACTGAAGACCTATATGTGCACATTCAGCATCATAGGCAAGAACATTCACTGTGTGTACTGGAAGAAGTACAGTAAATAAATATGGTACCAGAACCAAGCTTAATTCCTAAATACAGTACCAGAACCAAGCTCAGTACATAAATACAACACCAGAACCAAGCTCATTACATAAATACAACACCAGAACAAAGCTCAGTACATATATAATACCAGAACCAAGCCCAGTACATATATATACTACACCAGAACCAAGCTTAGTACATCATTACATTGCCAGAACCAAGCTCAGTACATAAATACAGCACCAGAACAAATATCAGTACATAAATACAACACCAAAACCAAGATCAGCATATATATAGCACCGGAACCAAGCTCAGTAAATATATACTGCTTCAGAACCTAGTTCAGTACATATAAATACATCACCGGAACCAAGCTCAGTACAGTCCTGGCCAAAAGTTTTGAGACTGACACAAATTTATTTTTTTTTTTTACATATTTTGTTGCTTCAAAGTTTTTCGATATTTTAATGAGATGTTTCTATGGTATACTGAAGTACAATAATAAGCATTTCATAAGTTTTTAAACTTTTAATGACAAATACATCAAGTTTATGCAAATACTCAATATTTACAGTGTGACCCTTTTTATTCAAGACTTCTGCAATTCGCCCTGGCATGCTGGATATCAGCTTCTGTGCCAAATCCTGACTGATGGCAACTCATTCTTGCATAATCAGTGCTTAGAGTTTATCACAAATTTGTGTGTTTTTGTTTTTCCACCCGCTATTGAAGATTGACCACAGGTTCTCAATGGGATTGAGATCTGGGGAGTTTCCTGACCATGGACTCAAAATGTCAATGTTTTGTTCACTGAGCCACTTAGCTATCACTTTTGCCTTGTGACATGGTGCTTCATAATGCTGGAAAAAGCATTGTTCATCACTCAATTGCTCCTGGATGGTTGGGAGAAGTTGCTCTTGGAGGATGTTTATAAACCACACTTTATTTATCGAAGTTAAATTGTAAGTCCACTCCTTTGGATGAAAAGCAACCCCACACATGAATGGTCTGAGGATGCTTTACTGTTGGCATGACACAGGGCTCTTGGTAATGCTCAACTTTTCTTCTCTGGACAGTCATTCTCCAGATGTCCCAAACAGACTGAAGGGGGCTTCATCAGAGAAAATAACTTTACCACAGTCTTCTGCAGTCCCATCCCTGTACTTCTGAGGGCTTATTTCTTGCGGGAGGAATTGTAGTTTCTATTGAAACCATTTAAAGTGGCAAAAAAGTACTGGGAAACTGAAAAAAAATAGAAAAATATAGTAATATAGGAATGAAATCTGATTCCATTTTTTGGGGTTTTCGTTTTTACAGCTTTCGCCGTGCGGTAAAAACGAAAACTACAGCGATTTTGGCGGTTTAAATTATTTACGTTTTTTACGGTGTTCACCGTGCGAGTTAAATAATTGTATATAGTAATAGTTCGGCCTTTTATCGATGTAGCGATACCAATTTTGTTTATTTTTTTACATTACTTTAGAAGAAAAATGGGAAAAGTTGTTTTTTTTAACTTTAAACTTTTTTCTTTCTCACTACTCATAACTTTAATTCTTCTACACATTTTATTAGTCCCCTTAGGGGACTTGTACCAGCGATCATTGGATCCCGGGTACAATATACTGCAATACTAATGTATTGAAGTATATTGTTATTTTTACAGGCTTCTGTAACCGCACGATCGCTGTTCCTGTCTGTTAGTCCTGGGTGTCAGCTGTAAAATACAGCCGATACCCGCAGCGTATGGAGCGGGTTCAGCATGTGAGCCCGCTCCATACATCAACCCCTGCACCATGACGTGCTATTAAGTCATAGTGCGCAAACGGGTTAATGGACAGCGGATGGTGTAAATATTGCAATTTTCCACTGATATGCCATTTTAGTGCATAATATGTTGTGCCCAGTTTGTGCCACAGAAGACAAATACCTCATAAAACGTTAAGCTGGTTCTCCTGGGTATGGCGATGCCATATATGTGGACGCAAACTGCTGTTTGGGCACGCTGCAGGGCTCAGAAGGGAGGGACACCATTTTGCTTTTGGAGCGCAGATTTTGCTGGGTAGTTTTTCTGTTTTGGGTTTCGCTGATATTTCAGTTTATAATGTGGGGGCATATGTAATCTGTGCGGAGAACATCAGGGTATATGTAATCTTTTCGAAGAACATCAGGGCATAATAACAGGGTATAATAATGCGGTAAATAAATAATAATTCATAGATGTGTGGCCGGTGTCGCACTGATAAATGGTGTCGGATGTTACCCGCTTTTAGAAAACACTGCACATTTTGCATCTTCATATTCTGAAAGCCAGAACTTCTTTATTTTTTCTCCACCGGAGCTGCGTGAGGGCTTATTTGTTGCGGGACAATCTGTCGTTTTCATTGCTACCATTTTGGGGTACATGCGATTTTTTTGATCACTTGTTATTACAATTTTTTTCAAGCCGGGTGACCAAAAACAAGCAATTCTGACAATGTTTTTTAGTTTATTTTTTGCGGAGTTTACCGTGCACTATAAATGACAATTTTACTTTATTCTGCGGGTCGGTAGATTACGGCGATACCGTATGTATATAGTTTTTTTTATGTTTTGCAGCGTTTGCGCAATAAAATAACTTTTTTATAAAATAATTTTGTCAAAAAAGCTGTGTAAGGGCTTGTTTTTTGCGGGACGAGTTGTAGTTTTTATCGGTACTATTTTCGGGTACATGCAACTTTTTTATCACTTTTTATTCTCTATTTTGGGAGGGGTGGTGACCAAAAAATAGCGATTCTGGTGTCGTTTTCTATTGATTTTTTTTGGGGTGTTCATCGTGCGGGAAAAAATAACACTACAGTTTTATACTTGGGGTCGTTACGAACGCGGTGATACCAGATATGTGTACTTTTTTTAACGTGTTCATTTTTTTCCTATAGTGAAAGTCTTATTATAGGAAAAAAAGCAGTGTTTGTATATATAACTTATAACATTTATTTTTACACTTTTTTAAAACATTTTTATTACTTTTTTTTACTTTTTTCACTTGTCCCACTAGGGGACACTTAGACTTGCAGCTCTGATCGCTGCTGGAATACATTACATTACCTACGTAGTGTAATGCATTCCAACTGTCATTGTGACGTGACAGTCACACTGACAGGAAGCCTCGGAGGACCGGCCGGAGGCTGCTCCTCCGAGGCTTCCGTACATGGCAATCCGGAGGTCATTATCTGATGTCCGATTGCCACGACAAGCATCGGTAGCCCCCACAATCACTTCGTAGGGGCTGCCGATGTGCTTCAAACCCCTTAAATGTGGCGAACGCAATCGTCGCCACATTTATGGGGTTAATTGCCGAAATCAGCGGCGATGGTCCAATGACCGGCAAGGCTGGAGTGTCAGCTGTCGGGGACAGCTGACCTCCCGGTTCCCAGACACTGTCCGTTAGGACAGTGTGCGCCGGGAACTACTCCGCAACTGTACGTCCTGATGCGGGAAGCAACCCCTCTGCAGGATGTACTATTGCGGAGCAGGGCGGGAAGAGGTTAAGATATAAAATGGATAGCAGAAAAAACCAGAGAGGATCCAGCGATAGTGATATCAAAAATGGGAAAAAACTAGGTTTCCACTTTATTGAATACAAGCTGTCAGAGCTTGGAATAAAACAACAGGAGGAAAAACAAAGTGGTGATGCGGCAATAGATTGGCCTACGCGTTTCAAGCACTAGGCTGTGCTCTTAGTCATGGCTGTATCGAGTGAGCTCCTGCAAGCCGAGAGTGAATAAATACCAAAGAAATTGGAGGTTGGACCTAGAACGTGACGACTCTCTCAGGTGTGATAATTGGATATCAGGAAGTAAATCTTCCGTAGCGAAATAAATTGGAATATGTATAATAACTTGTATTTATATAACAATGTCATCAGTATATAATGATAGAATAACAACCAAATGAAGATAAGGAAAAAATAATAATAATATATATATGACATTGTACAGGTAATATACAATCGCTGAGATTTGTTATAGGATCGCATCACTGAAGCTTGCTGAGCGGCACCCGACACACATCCAATCATGGAAAACATGTGAAAAGAGAAAACCATGGAAAAATGTAACAAATATATACATTTTGCATGAAGAAAAACAAACAACTGTATAAAAACAGATATGCATGTATGAACACATGAGAAGAAAACATACATATGTTAGATAGAATTTCGATAATGGAATAAATACCTCCGGAAAATGCCTGATACTAAGAATGACATACATATTTACGGCATAATAATTCTTGTATTAGGGGATATATAATAATAATAATAAAGAAATACATAAGTAAATACAGATGAATTAATGTTAATGTGGCCCTATAAACTAAAGACATCGGGGAAAATGTTTCTATGTTAGATCGAATAAACACAAAAAGAAAAATGTATATATAGATAATGATCAATGCATAATGATTGTAAATAAATGTATGTGAACTCCTATAATATATATGAACAAATTTTATTTAGAATAAAAAGAGGGAGCTAGATCTCAATGTGGAAAACCTTGCATACGAAATGAGAAACATAAAAACGGAAAAACTTGGTGAGAAAATATCAAATTGAAGCCGACATTGGTAAGCAAATAAATGAGAGTATATATATGTATATGATTATATGTTTAAAGTTTGAAAAAGCTGAAATATATTGTCTAAGTTAATGCCTGTACATGAAGATATCAATATATCAATTAAATCTGGGGTGTAATGAATGAATACATGGGAACTGCCCACGATGTTACAATACTGTGGGACCTGGCTATGATGTAGTGGATAAATGCATAATAGTGTTATATTATAAAAATATTGGACCCTTGAGATAAACAGGACATTTTAATATGTGAGTATGAGTGTATATCAGAGACAAATGTCAGCTAATAGATGAAATATAATACAGAAGAAGCAAAAAATTCACTATTATCGAGAATACGATATATTAGTTAAATGTTGTAAGACAGGTAAATAATTGAGACTAATCTGTCACAAAGGAAACTAGTGTGTAAATATTAATAGTGGAACATTAATTCCTTACGGAGATTAAGACCATTTGGGAATCTGGTATTCAAATGGTAAATCCAAAAGGCTTCCCTTGTCAATAGTCTATGTTTCAGATCGCCTCCCCTGATAGTTTTAATCATTTTTTCTATACCGTAAATTTTGAGAGAATTAATATTTCTGTTGTGGCAAGTGATGAAATGTTTGCTAACATTTGAAATGTTAACGATAGCTGGATTTCTGATATAACTCAGATGTTCAAGGATTCTGATCTTTAATTTCCTTGTGGTACACCCCACATATTTTAATTTACATTGTGAACATTCCACTATGTAAACCACGTGATCACTATTGCAATTCATATGAGTTTTAATTGAAAAATTGGTCATGTCATGAGAGTCAGAAAAAGTTTTTGTGGTTTTACTGACCGTGCAAACCTTGCAGGGGTGGGACCCACATTTATAGTAACCCGTGTAGTGCAACCATGTTGGAGACTTGGCTTTTGATGGTAAACAGGAGGGGGAAAGAATGTTCCCCAAAGTGGGTGCCCGACGAGAGACTACTCTAAAACCATTTGCTAAGATGGATTCTAGTTTAGCATCTTCAAATAAAACAGGAATATACCGATGAACCATTGCGCGAATTTCAGAAAACTGATTGCTATATTGCAATACAAGCGTAGGTTTAGATGTATTTTTTAATGTCGAGATATCCCTACTTGTTTTATCCTTATCAAGGGAGAGTAAGTCATTCCTATCCTTTTGATTTACTATTGCTTGGGCCCGGTCTAGTGTCCATTTTTTATAACCTCTGTTTGTTAATTTGTTGTATATTTTTTGTTGTTCCAATAAAAAACCCTGTTTGTTGGTGCAATTTCTCTTTGCCCTAGTCAATTCTCCTACAGGAATAGACGAGATAGTATGCCTAGGGTGGCTGCTTGTAGCATGAAGGATTGTATTGCCTGAAATCGGTTTGTGGAAAATCTCCGTTTGTATGCCCTTGTCTGCAGACCCCATAAGTGTTAAATCCAGAAAATGAATAGTGGATGAATGGTGAGTGTATGTAAATTTGAGATTGAATCCATTCAGATTGAGAAATTCCAGAAATTCAGGTATGGCAGATACATCTCCCTCCCAGATGATCAGGAGGTCATCAATATATCTGCCATACCAATGTATAAAATGAAAAAAAGGATTGCTGGTAGAAAAAATAGTAATTTCCTCCCACCAAGCCATAACTAAATTGGCAATGGAGGGGGAGAACTTAGCACCCATTGAGACTCCACTATTTTGCAAGAAAAACATGCCCTCGTAGATAAAGAAGTTGTGTGTTAGCAAAAACAGTAAAACATCTGACATAAAGACCTGTAGCGTCTCTTCATATGCACTATATTTGGATGTATGATGTTGTAGTGCTTGAATTGCTATATGATGTGGTATAGAGGTATATAATGCCACAACGTCACAACTTAACCAGGAGAACTTAGGCTCCCAGGGTTTTTTGTCAAAGATGTGTAACACATCCTTAGTATCTCTGAGATGTCCAGGGGTCCTTTGGACAAGGGGCTGTAACAAGTAATCGAGCCACTCAGAGAGTTTTTCTGTCAGTGACCCGATACCCGAAACAATAGGGCGCATGGGTGGCGGGATAATGCCCTTATGAGTCTTGGGTAAGGCATACAAAATCGGAGTAATAGGGCTCTTGATAAAAAGATAGTCATGTTGTTTTTTTGTTATGGTGCCATTCCCTAGACCTTTGTCAAGCAATTTAGTAAGACGTTGTTGAAAGATAGTGGTAGGGTTAGAATCTAATTTGATGTAAGTATTTGTATCATTTAGCATTTCTGCTATCTGTTTAGTATATATACAACGATCCATGATGGTGATACTTCCCCCTTTATCTGATTTGCGAATAACAATATCGGTGTTATTTTTTAAACATTTTATTGCATCTTTCTGATCTTGTGTAAGGTTGTGCTGTGGTTTTATTCTATGACTGTTATCAGCAATTTTGTGTAATTCTCGCTCCATAATAGACTGGAATCTATCCATGGAGTCAGTTCTAGACTGAGTGGGATAATACAAAGGATTGGATAATGGAAATTTGCTAGCTGAGATATCAGAAGGCAATACATTTTGTTCTGTTTTTATACAGTTGTTTGTTTTTCTTCATGCAAAATGTATATATTTGTTACATTTTTCCATGGTTTTCTCTTTTCACATGTTTTCCATGATTGGATGTGTGTCGGGTGCCGCTCAGCAAGCTTCAGTGATGCGATCCTATAACAAATCTCAGCGATTGTATATTACCTGTACAATGTCATATATATATTATTATTATTTTTTCCTTATCTTCATTTGGTTGTTATTCTATCATTATATACTGATGACATTGTTATATAAATACAAGTTGTTATTCGCAAATCAGATAAAGGGGGAAGTATCACCATCATGGATCGTTGTATATATACTAAACAGATAGCAGAAATGCTAAATGATACAAATACTTACATCAAATTAGATTCTAACCCTACCACTATCTTTCAACAACGTCTTACTAAATTGCTTGACAAAGGTCTAGGGAATGGCACCATAACAAAAAAACAACATGACTATCTTTTTATCAAGAGCCCTATTACTCCGATTTTGTATGCCTTACCCAAGACTCATAAGGGCATTATCCCGCCACCCATGCGCCCTATTGTTTCGGGTATCGGGTCACTGACAGAAAAACTCTCTGAGTGGCTCGATTACTTGTTACAGCCCCTTGTCCAAAGGACCCCTGGACATCTCAGAGATACTAAGGATGTGTTACACATCTTTGACAAAAAACCCTGGGAGCCTAAGTTCTCCTGGTTAAGTTGTGACGTTGTGGCATTATATACCTCTATACCACATCATATAGCAATTCAAGCACTACAACATCATACATCCAAATATAGTGCATATGAAGAGACGCTACAGGTCTTTATGTCAGATGTTTTACTGTTTTTGCTAACACACAACTTCTTTATCTACGAGGGCATGTTTTTCTTGCAAAATAGTGGAGTCTCAATGGGTGCTAAGTTCTCCCCCTCCATTGCCAATTTGGTTATGGCTTGGTGGGAGGAAATTACTATTTTTTCTACCAGCAATCCTTTTTTTCATTTTATACATTGGTATGGCAGATATATTGATGACCTCCTGATCATCTGGGAGGGAGATGTATCTGCCATACCTGAATTTCTGGAATTTCTCAATCTGAATGGATTCAATCTCAAATTTACATACACTCACCATTCATCCACTATTCATTTTCTGGATTTAACACTTATGGGGTCTGCAGACAAGGGCATACAAACGGAGATTTTCCACAAACAGATTTCAGGCAATACAATCCTTCATGCTACAAGCAGCCACCCTAGGCATACTATCTCGTCTATTCCTGTAGGAGAATTGACTAGGGCAAAGAGAAATTGCACCAACAAACAGGGTTTTTTATTGGAACAACAAAAAATATACAACAAATTAACAAACAGAGGTTATAAAAAATGGACACTAGACCGGGCCCAAGCAATAGTAAATCAAAAGGATAGGAATGACTTACTCTCCCTTGATAAGGATAAAACAAGTAGGGATATCTCGACATTAAAAAATACATCTAAACCTACGCTTGTATTGCAATATAGCAATCAGTTTTCTGAAATTCGCGCAATGGTTCATCGGTATATTCCTGTTTTATTTGAAGATGCTAAACTAGAATCCATCTTAGCAAATGGTTTTAGAGTAGTCTCTCGTCGGGCACCCACTTTGGGGAACATTCTTTCCCCCTCCTGTTTACCATCAAAAGCCAAGTCTCCAACATGGTTGCACTACACGGGTTACTATAAATGTGGGTCCCACCCCTGCAAGGTTTGCACGGTCAGTAAAACCACAAAAACTTTTTCTGACTCTCATGACACGACCAATTTTTCAATTAAAACTCATATGAATTGCAATAGTGATCACGTGGTTTACATAGTGGAATGTTCACAATGTAAATTAAAATATGTGGGGTGTACCACAAGGAAATTAAAGATCAGAATCCTTGAACATCTGAGTTATATCAGAAATCCAGCTATCGTTAACATTTCAAATGTTAGCAAACATTTCATCACTTGCCACAACAGAAATATTAATTCTCTCAAAATTTACGGTATAGAAAAAATGATTAAAACTATCAGGGGAGGCGATCTGAAACATAGACTATTGACAAGGGAAGCCTTTTGGATTTACCATTTGAATACCAGATTCCCAAATGGTCTTAATCTCCGTAAGGAATTAATGTTCCACTATTAATATTTACACACTAGTTTCCTTTGTGACAGATTAGTCTCAATTATTTACCTGTCTTACAACATTTAACTAATATATCGTATTCTCGATAATAGTGAATTTTTTGCTTCTTCTGTATTATATTTCATCTATTAGCTGACATTTGTCTCTGATATACACTCATACTCACATATTAAAATGTCCTGTTTATCTCAAGGGTCCAATATTTTTATAATATAACACTATTATGCATTTATCCACTACATCATAGCCAGGTCCCACAGTATTGTAACATCGTGGGCAGTTCCCATGTATTCATTCATTACACCCCAGATTTAATTGATATATTGATATCTTCATGTACAGGCATTAACTTAGACAATATATTTCAGCTTTTTCAAACTTTAAACATATAATCATATACATATATATACTCTCATTTATTTGCTTACCAATGTCGGCTTCAATTTGATATTTTCTCACCAAGTTTTTCCGTTTTTATGTTTCTCATTTCGTATGCAAGGTTTTCCACATTGAGATCTAGCTCCCTCTTTTTATTCTAAATAAAATTTGTTCATATATATTATAGGAGTTCACATACATTTATTTACAATCATTATGCATTGATCATTATCTATATATACATTTTTCTTTTTGTGTTTATTCGATCTAACATAGAAACATTTTCCCCGATGTCTTTAGTTTATAGGGCCACATTAACATTAATTCATCTGTATTTACTTATGTATTTCTTTATTATTATTATTATATATCCCCTAATACAAGAATTATTATGCCGTAAATATGTATGTCATTCTTAGTATCAGGCATTTTCCGGAGGTATTTATTCCATTATCGAAATTCTATCTAACATATGTATGTTTTCTTCTCATGTGTTCATACATGCATATCTGTTTTTATACAGTTGTTTGTTTTTCTTCATGCAAAATGTATATATTTGTTACATTTTTCCATGGTTTTCTCTTTTCACATGTTTTCCATGATTGGATGTGTGTCGGGTGCCGCTCAGCAAGCTTCAGTGATGCGATCCTATAACAAATCTCAGCAATTGTATATTACCTGTACAATGTCATATATATATTATTATTATTTTTTCCTTATCTTCATTTGGTTGTTATTCTATCATTATATACTGATGACATTGTTATATAAATACAAGTTATTATACATATTCCAATTTATTTCGCTACGGAAGATTTACTTCCTGATATCCAATTATCACACCTGAGAGAGTCGTCACGTTCTAGGTCCAACCTCCAATTTCTTTGGTATTTATTCACTCTCGGCTTGCAGGAGCTCACTCGATACAGCCATGACTAAGAGCACAGCCTAGTGCTTGAAACGCGTAGGCCAATCTATTGCCGCATCACCACTTTGTTTTTCCTCCTGTTGTTTTATTCCAAGCTCTGACAGCTTGTATTCAATAAAGTGGAAACCTAGTTTTTTCCCATTTTTGATATCACTATCGCTGGATCCTCTCTGGTTTTTTCTGCTATTGCTGCCGTGTGCCGTCGCGGCTGACCCGGGCGATTATTAACACAGGAGTGTCAGATCGGTGAGCTGGAGGTTTCCTCCCATTTCCCTTTTCCTTCTATACTATAAATGGATACTCTATGCAACATAGCCATACTTACAAATGGAATCACGCAAAAAAGTCTTACTCACTTTCACAGGTACTAGAACACAGCTTGTTACGTAAATATGGTACTATAACACAGTTGATTACATAAATATGGTACTAGAACACAGCTTGTTACATAAATATGGTACTAGAACACTGTTTGTTCTTTAAAAACAGCACTAGAATACAGCTTGTTACATAAATATGGTACTAGAAGGCAGATTGTTACATAAATATGGCAGTAGAAGACAGATTATTACATAAATATGGTACTAGAACACAGATTGTTACATAAATATGGTACTAGAAAACAGCTGGTTACATAAATACGGTAGTAGAACAAAGTTTGTTATATAAATACAGTACTAAAACACAGCCCATTACATAAATATGGTGCTATAAATAAGCCCAGTAAATAAATATGTTACCAGAATAAAGCACAGTACATAAATCCTGTATTAAATTCAGACCACAGAACAGACCCCTAAATTAAAGTAGCCCCTTCTATGCTGCAGAAAAAATGGGAGTCTTAGTGAAACGTTAGGGGCGGCAGTGAATGGCACATACCAGATTTTTATTTTTTTTATTCGTTTTATTGAAAAGTAAATTTGAGTTTATCACAGCATGAATTAGAAAAGGTAAAGGACAACAGCGTCCCAGTAAATGTAACAAAGCACTCGCAGGTGCTGAACATAAATTTACATTATTATCATAACGCAGAAACACCACTATCCAAATGAGGCATAAAAAAGGAAGAAGAAAGTTATCAGTCAGAGCATATAAATAATAAGGCACTTACAGAGATGACCATATACAAGAGGCCCAGGAGATCCACAACAAACAGACAAACAAGACCGCATGTAACTCCCCCTTCCCCCAGCGCATCCACTGCCATGTCCATTTCCCTGCAAGACTATGCAGTATCTGGTGAACTGCACCATAAGTCCCATATCTTATGAAATTTGTCAGGCCGATTTCTATCTTTGAAAATGATATGTTCATACGATACAGTAGTTAACCATTTGCTTCCAAATTGCTATCTTAGGAGGTTGCCTGTCCATCCATTTCATAGAAATGCCTTTACGAGCCAAAAATAAAGTCTCTTGAAAAAAGATTCTAGTATAACATGACCACATATCTTCATTCAGTATTCCAAATAAACATAGTTCTGGAGACCCCATAACAGGAGAGGGCAACATTGAATTAAGGAATCCTATAATCTCTGACCAATAGGACTGAAGGTGAGGACGCATTCACACTATATGCCAAAAATCAGCTGGAGCATGAGAACATTTCGGGCAGGATGGTTCAGATATGCAGTTCATTTTAAATAGTCGTAGAGGCGTCAGATATGCCTGATGAATATAGTACAGCTGGATGAACTTGTTATTGGCTGCAGGAGATACATGTAAATGAGATTGCAATAAGTCCTCAATAGCCTCGTCTTTTAGCAATGGTATCAGCTTGGACCATTTGGAAACAATTTGCAGCGGGGCAGCAATGGCCTTTTTTTCAAGTAGGTGAGAAATCAGGCCTCTGGGGCCCTGAGACCATGAGAGGATAGGAGGAAATGCGCTGGCGTTGTTCCGGGAACTGTGTAGCAAACAGATGTCGCAACTGTAGGTATCTGAAGAAATGCTGTCTTGGAAGCTGAAATCTGTCCTGCATTTGTTCAAAAGACAAGAAGACATTATTATCATACACATCCTCAAGCCCTTTTATGCCCGCATTAATACAGTATGTGGCATCCTGGTATGCAACTAATGACTCCAAGACGTTATTATGTCAAAGTGGAGTTTCCGCAGGAATATTAGAGGAACTCGAAATAGTCATAGCTGCCTTCAAAAAACACCCCTTGCCACTCTACAGATAGGCAGTAAAGAAGTCCCAGGCACTCCCTGACAAAACAACACCGGCCACAAGGAGCTATTTGCAGAATAGTCCATTAACCCCTTCCCGCTCCTGGACGTACTATTAGGTCATGGCAGCTGTATCGTTCGCGCTCCATGACCTAATAGTACGTCTCGGGAGTAACGGCCGTTTCGGCCGTCTTCCCGACACATACAGGAGATGTGACAGCTGCTGTCTCGTACAGCAGCTGTCACAGCTCCTACAGCGGGGAACGATCGCTGTGTCCCCGCTGATTAACCCCTTAAAAGCCACGTTCTATAGAGATTGCGGCTTTTTAAGGGTTAAGCTGCCATCGCCGGCCTGCTACACGATAGCGGCCGGCGATGGTGACTATGGCAACCGGACACCAAACAATGGCATCCGGCTATGCCATAGACGGAAGCCTAGTGGGTCCTAACAACGTCAGGACCCACTATGCTTGCTGTCAGTGAGTAGCTGACAGCTCTAATACACTGCACTACGCATGTAGTGCAGTGTATTAGAATATCAATCAGGGCCTCCTGCCCTCTTGTCCCCTAGTGGGACAAAGTAATAAAGTTAAAAAAAAGTAAAAAAAAGATGTGTAAAAATAAGAAAATAAAAGTTTTAAAAGTATTAAAAGTAAAAATCCCCCTTTTTACCTTATCAGTCATTTATTATTAATAAAAATATATAAACAAACAAATAAACTATACATAATTGGTATCGCCGCATCCGTAACGGCCTGAACTACAAAATTATTTAGTTATTTATCCCGCACGGTGAACGCCGTAAAAGAAAATAATAATAAACCGTACCACAATCACAATTGTTTGGTCACTTCACCTCCCAAAAAATGGAATAAAAAGAGATCAAAAAGTCGCATGTACCTAAAAATGGTCCTGATCGAAACTACAGTTCGTTACGAAAAAAATAAGTCCTCGCACGGCTTTATTGATTGAAAAATAAAAACGTTCTGGCGCTTAGAATAAGGTAACACAAAAAGTGAATGATTTTTTACAAAACATATTTTATTGTGCAAACGCCATAAGACTTAAAAAAACACTGTAAACATAGGGTATCGCCGTAATCGTATCGCCCCGCAGAATAAAGTGAATATGTCATTTATAGCGCACGGTGAACGCTGTAAAAAAAATAGAATAAAAAAACAATAGTAGAATTGCTGTTTTTTAGTCACCACGCCACCTAAAAATAGAATAAAAACTGATCAAAAAGTCGCATGCACCCCATGAAAACTGCAATGAATTCCTCAAGGGGTCTAGTTTCCAAATTGGGGTCACTTTTGGGGGGTTTCCAATGTTTTGGCACCACAAGACCTCTTCAAACCGGACATGGTGCCTAATAAAAAAGAGGCCTCAAAATCCACTAGGTGCTCCTTTGCTTCGGAGGCCGGTGCTTCAGTCCATTACCGCCCGAGGGCCACATGTGGGATATTTCTCAAAACTGCAGAATCTGGGCAATAAGTATTGAGTTGCATTTCTCTGATAAATCCTTTTGTGTTATAAAAAAAATGGTATAAAGAGGATTTTCTGACAAAAAAAAAAAGTGTAAATTTCACCACAACTTTGCTCTAAATTTCTGTGAAACACCTAAAGGGTTCATAAACTTTCTAAATGCTGTTGTGAATACTTTGAGGGGTCTAGTTTCTAAAATGGGGTGTTTCATAGGGGTGTCTAATATAAAGGCCCCTCAAAGCAACTTCAGAACTGAACTGGAACCTAAAAAAGAATAAATGAGGCAATACTTCGCTTCTTACATTATACTGATAATGAGCCGTGCCCACCCCGAGATGACCCCAGTTTTGACCGTTTGTATAAATGGAGACCCCTATTAGACCGCTTCAGTGCCCGTTTTTCCCAGCATGCACCCCCGAGAAGTGTATTTCTATTGCTTGGTACATTTTAAAGGGAGGGTTCAATTCCGCGAGTACCTGCCGGGTAAGAGGGCAAGGTATGGCGTGAATATGTATAAGCTGTGCGAGAGTGCATCAGGGTATACCTACAGGTTTAGGATATATGAAGGAAAGGCCACCCCCAAACCAGACTGCATCCTGGACTACAATAGGTACATGGGAGGGATGGACTTGTCAGATCAAATCCTGAAGCCATACAGCGCCATGCGATGTGGTATAAGAAGCTGGCCGTGCACATCATACAGATGGCTTTGTACAATGCGTACGTGCTACGTCGATGTGCAGGCCAGACGGGAACTTTCCTGGAATTTCAAGAGGTGATTATCAAGAAACTAAATTTTAGGGACCAAGAGGGGGGGCACCCAGTACTTCTGTAAGCGGGGCCACACGCATCGTACCAGGGCGACAACACTTTCCAGGAGAAGTTCCCCAAACTGGCAAGAAGGGAAAAATTGAAAAGAGGTGCAAAGTCTGCTATAAGAGGGCGATAAGGGATAACACAATATATAAATGTGACGTGTCCCGAATAACCAGAGCTCTGTATGAAAGAGTGTTTTAAAATTTATCATACATCCCTTGGTTTATAATTTACCCCAATTTTACTTACCCTGATGCACTCCGCACAGCTTATCCCCCCTCGTCTTTCCCCTCTGGGCCCTGCTGTGTGCCCAGGCAGCTGATAATAGCCACATGTAGGGTATTGCCATACCCGGGAGAACCCTCATTACAGTTTATGTGGTGTAGGTCTCTGGTCAAAATGCTCACTACATCTCTAGATGAATGCCTTAAGGGTGTAGTTTTTAAAACGGGGTCACTTCTTGCGTGTTTCAATTGTACTGGTACCTCAGGGGCTTCTGCATACATGACTTCGCACTAGAAAATCCCCAGTAGGCCAAATGGTGGTCCTTTCCTTTTGAGCCCTCCCATGGGCCCAAACGGCAGTTTATCACCACAAATGGGGTATTGCGGCACTCAGAACAAATTGCACAACAGAATGGGGTATTTTGTTTCTTGTGAAAATAAGAATTTTTTTAGCCAAAACTACATATTATTTGAAAAAAGTAATTTTGTTTTCTTTCCCAGCCCAATTCAAATAAGTTCTGTGAAAAAACTATAGGGTCAAAATGGTCACATTACCCATAAATGAATTCCTTGAGGGGTGTAGTTTCCAAAATGGGGTCATTTGTGGTGGGTTTCCATTGCTTTGATACCTCTGGGGCTCTGCAAATGTGACATGGCACCCGAAAACCAAACCAACAAAATCTGTACTCCAAAGAACACACAGCGCTCCTTCTCTTCTGAGGCCTCCCATGGGCCCAAACGGCAGTGTATCGCCACAATTGGGGTATTGCTGCACTCAGGAGAAATTGGGCAACAAAATTGAGTATTTTGTTCCCTGTGAAAATAAGAAATTTTGATAAAAAATTACATCTTATTGGAAAAAATGTCATTGTTTTAATGTCACAGCCCAATTGAAATAGGTGCTGTGAAAAAACTGTGCTGTCAAAATGCTAACAACAATCATAAATGAATTCCTTGAGGGGTGTAGTTTCCAAAATGGGGTCACTTCTGGTGGGGTTCCATTGGTTTGATACCTCTGAGGCTCTGCAAATGCGACATGGCACCCGAAAACCAATCCAGCAAAATCTGGACTCCAACAAACACATAGCGCTCCTTTCCTTCTGAGCCCTCCCATGGGCCCAAACTGCAGTTTATCATCACAAATGGGGTATTGCCACACTAAGGACAAATTGGGCAACAAAATGGGGTATTTTGTTCCCTGTGAAAATAAGAAATTTTGATCACAAATGACATTTTATTGGAAAAAATGAATTTTTTTTAATTTCACAGCCCAATTCAAATACGTGCTGTGAAAAAACTGTTCAGTCAAAATGGTAACAACAACAATAAATGAATTCCTTGAGGGGTGTAGTTTCCAAAATTGGGTCACTATTGGGGGATTCCTACTGTTTTGGCACCTCAACACTTCTTCAAACCTGGCATACTGCCTAAAATATATTCTAATAAAAAATAGGCCTCAAAATGCACTAGGTGCTTCTTTGCTTCTAGGGCTTGTTTTTTATTCCACGAGCGCACTAGAGCCACATGTGGGACATTTCTAAAAACTGCAGAATCTGGACAATACATATTTAGTAGTGTTTCTCTGGTAAAACCTTCTGTGTTACAGAAAAAAAAATTAATAAAATTGAAATTCAGCAAGAAAAATGAAATTTGCAAATTTCACCTCCACATTGCTTTAATTCCTGTGAAATGCCTGAAGGGTTAAAAAACTTTCTAAATGCTGTTTTGAATACTTTGAGGGGTCTAGTTTTTAAAATGGGGTGTTTTATCATGGTCTCTAATACATAGGCCCCTCAAAGCCACTTCAGAACTCAAGAGGTACCTTAAAAAAAAGGCTTTTTAAATTTTCTTAAAAATATGAGAAATTGCTGTTTATGTTCTAAGCCTTGTAACGTCCAAGAAAAATAAAAGAATGTTCAAAAAACGATGCCAATCTAAAGTAGACATATGGGAAATGTGAACTAGTAACTATTTTGGGTGGTATAACCGTCTGTTTTACAAGCAGATGCATTTAAATTCTGAAAAATGCTGTTTTTTCAAAAAAAAATCTACATTTTGCACATTTTCACCAATAAACACTGAATATATCGACCAAATTTTACCACGAACATGAAGCCCAATGTGTCACGAGAAAACAATCTCAGAATCGCTTGGGTAGGTTTAAGCATTCCGACGTTATTACCACATAAAGTGAAATATGTCAGATTTGAAAAATCCCCTCAAGGCCAGGTGGATGACTTGCATGAGTCCAAGCGCCAAGGTATTTGAGTTGGCCAGCCAAATAGTAGAGGTAAATATCTGGAAGAGCAATACCAGCCATCTCTTTTGGTCTTTGTAGCTTTTGTATGGCCAGCTTCGACCTAGACCTTCACCATATAAAGGAAATGATTTGTGACTCCAACTGTTTAAAGGAGGACTTCGGTATAGGAGTGAAGACATGTTGCAGAATATAAAGACTCTTTGAAGTATCACCATCTTTATCAAAGTAATTCAGCCCATGACTGACAATGGAAGGGCTGCCCATATCTTAATTTTTTTCTCTGAAAAAGGCCAATAGAGTGTGAAAATTGAGTTGAAGAGAGAGTGCCACCTTCCTGGCGATATTTATTCCCAAGTACTTAAAGTGATCAACAACAGCAAGACCTTCCCTCGTGGAACCCACAGGCTGTGAATCCCCAGAATGAAGAAACAATATGGCCAACTTTGTCCAATTAATACGAAGTCCTGAGTAATCTCCAAAGGTGTTAATAAGATGCATCGTCCTAGGTAGGGAAGACTGTACCTTCGAGACAAAAAGCATGATGTCATCTGCATATAGAGCATATCTGTCCTCTCCCGTTGCATGCAAGACACCCCGCACCTCAGAATATGATCTGATGAGTAGTGCCAGCGGTTCCATTGCCATAGCAAAGAGCAGGGGTGACAGGGGGCATCCCTGTCTCGTTCCCCGACCAAGTTCAAATGAGGTAGATGTTAGGCCATTCAATGCTGTATTAGCTTTCGGATATTTATATATGATCTGTATCCATGACACAAATGCAGGACCAAAGCCAAAACTGGAAAGAACACTAGTTAGATAAGTCCATTCAATAGTCAAATGCCTTAGCGCCATCCAGGGAGTCCAAGGCCCAACTGTTATTGTTGTGCTCCCCTATCTGCGCCACTGCCTGAACTCTCCGCAGATGTACTCCTCCCAGGAATGAATCCGGATTGGTCAGGATGAATGAGATCAGCTATGACTGAGTTCAATCTGTGCACCAGTACTTTAGTCAGTAATTTGTAATCAGTATTGAGCAGAGAGATAGGCCTATAGGACCCACAATCCAATGGTGACTTATTTGGTTTCAGAAGTACAATGATAGTAGCATCATAGAACGAAGCCGGTAGGATCCCTTTTTCAAAAGATGTATTTATAATATGAAGTAACTGAGGCAGTAGATGCTCTTGATATTTAGTGTATACTTCAAGAGGTATTCCATCAGGGCCAGGCACATACCAAATTTAACTAAAGAACCAGCCCAGGAAGCTCCTAAACCGGAATAAGCCGGAATAAGATTGGTGGGGTCCCCTGGGCAAAAAATCAGTTGGAGGCCCACTTGAATTAATTTTATTTAGGGTAATAGTAGCTGACAAAAAAAGTCTTAGTTCAAAATCTAAAAGACAATGAATGTACATATCTAAGTCATAGAGATCAGCACATACAGTTAGGTCCAGAATTATTTGGACAGTATATGGACAGTGACATCAGGAGAACGGAATCCCCTGCCAGAGCGGGCCGGGGATTCTGCTCCAGGAGTAACCCCTTAACATCACTGTCCATATATGGATGGTGACGACGGAGGCTTCTCCAGGAGTGGAATTCTCTGCCAGAGCTGGTCGGGGATTCCACTCCAGCAGAAAACCCTTGACGTCACTGTCCATATATGGATAGTGACGCTGGGGGCTTCTCCAGGAGCAGAATCCCCTGCCGTTGCGGGATCTGGCCGCCGGGGATTCCGCTCCTGCAGGGAGCTACAGTGGGGCTATCTATGGGTGATGGGGGGTTGCTAACTTCAGTCAGGGGGGAGCTATCTACATGGAGGGGTGCAATCTACAAGACTGTGTCACATTAGGTGCGTGGACCCACTGGGCCGTACCGCCTTAACAATATGGCAGCTGGCCAGCAGGACACAGGTCAAAGTCTATTGTTCAAATAGGTGTACATGTGGTAACTTCAGACAGTAGCAAGACAGGCTCGGATGGGACTTAGGCAGCAGGCAGACATCAGGCGTGGTGTAACAGGACAGGCGTAGTACTTAGCACAGCACGACTCCAACTCTATACGGCACTTGGTTCTGGATAACATGGGACAAAGGATACAGGTAGCAGGAACGGGAACACTGGGAACTAGGAAACACTAAGGGACCATTTGCAGACATGAACATAGGTACATGACAACAATGCTCAGTCAATGCAGGAAGGGGCATTCTTTAATTCAGGTGCACCCTACGGGACATGGCCGAGTGAAGCGGAAGTGAACGCTGGCGACAGCTGAGGTGGAGATGCGAGCCAGCCCTCACTGATCCATGGCTGCGGCCGTCAGGAGATGAGTAAACCTGATGGCCATGGGCATTACAGTATCCCCCCTCTTATGCCCCCTCCTCTTGGGGCCAGAGCGAGAGAGAAACTTCTTCAGGAGAATAGGAGCATTGAGGTTCTCCTCTGGCTGCCAGGACCTCTCTTGAGGACCAAAGCCCCTCCAATCCAATTGGAGTAGCGGTACAGGACCACAGTTTTCATAAGGGAGACATGGAAGGAGTTGGGGATCTTGAGGGTAGGAGGCAGCCAAAGCTTGTAGGAGACAGGGTTGATCTGTTGTAAGTTCTCAAAGGGTCCGAGGAACCTGGGAGCAAACTTGTATGATGGCACCCTCAGCCGGATATTTCTGGAGGACAACCAGACCTTGGTAGCTGGGGAAAACTGGGGAGGTTCTCTTCTCGTTGTGTCTGCCTTACGTTTCATGCAGTCCACCACCAGCAGAATGGAGGATCGGGTCTGCTGCCAGATCTACAGGAAGTCCCAAAAAGCAGAATCAACTGCGGGCACGTCGGACATAACGGACACCGGGAGAGGAATTTGTGGGTGTTGGCCATAGACGAGGAAGAACGGTGTATTTCTTGTGGACTCGCTTGTATGATTATTGTACAAGAACTCGGCCCAAGGAAGAAGCTGCACCCAGTCATCATGCTGCTTGGAGATGAAGTGCCGTAGGTAGTTCTCCAAAATTTGATTGATCCTCTCGAATTGACCATTGAACTGAGAATGGTAGGCTGAGGAAAAGTCAAACTTTACATTGAGGAGTTTACAGAGGGCTCTCCAGAACCTTGAGGTGAACTGAATCCTCCGATCAGACACGATATGCCGAGGCAAGCCGTGCAGGCGGGAGATGTGTTGGAGGAAGAGGGCGGCCAGTCGAGAAGCAGAAGGTAGACCGGTCAGCGGAACGAAGTGAGCCATCTTTGAAAATTGGTCCACCACCACCCAGACCGTACTGCATCCTGCAGAGGGAGGCAGGTCCGTAACAAAGTCCATTGCTATATGCTGCCAAGGAGCATCGGGCACAGGCAGCGGCTGGAGTAGACCAGCAGGTTTGGAGTGAGCAACCTTGTTAGCTGCGCACACCGAGCAGGATGAAACAAAGTCCATGATGTCTTTGGGCAGCGTGGGCCACCAGAAATGATGGGCAATGAGGTCTCGGGTCTTACGGGTACCTGCGTGACCTGCCAGTCTGGAGCTGTGTCCCCAGCGGAGGATTCTCCCTCTGTCTGCCAGGCGCACAAATGTCCTCCCCGGAGGGATGTCTCTAACTTGCAGAGGGTTGACCGAGACAATGCAAGATGGGTCAATAATACTTTGTGTGGACTCCATGGTGTCCTCTGTCTCGAATGACCTGGACAAGACATCGGCCCTCACATTCTTGTCGGCCGGACGGCAGTGGAGCTCAAACTGGAACCGGGCAAAGAATAGCGACCACCTGACCTGATGAGGGTTCAGTCATTGGGCCATCTCGAGACAGATAAGATTCTTGTGGTCAGTGAATATCAAAATAGGATCAACTGCGCCCTCTAGTAGATGTCTCCACTCCTCCAGTGACAATTTGATGGCCAGTAACTTCCGATCCCCAATCGAGTAATTGCGTTATATTGAAGAGAAGAGTTTAGAGTAATAGCCACATACCATTGTCTTGCCCATGGAACCTCTCTGGAACAGGAGTGCACCAGCACCAACAGAGGAGGCATCCACCTCCAACAAAAACTGCCGAGATACATCTGATGTAGCCCAGGAAGGGTAGAGTATTTCTCCAAAACGCGCATTTCTTCAACTTGGCGCGCAGGCGATTCTCCCTTAATCACAGCAAAACTTGCCGGACATGTCTCTGATGAGTCATCGGATCTGGAGAAAAAAATCAAGATATAATAAAGATAGACCACAACAAAAACATAGAGGAGGTCATGGAAGATGTCCTCAACGAACTCCTGGAAGACCGCGGAAGCGTTACACAGGCTGAAGGGCATTACTAGATATTCATAGTGTCCGTCATGGGTGTTAAATTAAGTCTTCCATTCGTCACCCCAGCGAATCCGGATTAGGTTATAAGCTCCCCGCAGGTGTAGCTTAGAAAAAATGTTGGCTCCTCGTATGCGGTCAAACAGTTCTGAAATCAATGGCAACGGATATCTATTTTTTACCGTGATCTTGTTGAGACTCCGGTATTCGATGCAGTGTCGCAGGGAACCATCCTTTTTCTTGACGAAGAAGAACCCAGTTCCTGCCGAGGTGGAGAACTTCCGTATGAAGTCCCTCTCCAGATTTTCCTTAAAGGGACAGTGTCATGATTTTTTTAAAATTAATTTATGTGTTTTTATTTAATAAAATATTATATTGACTTTATTTAATTTTTCACACACAATTTTTTTATTAACACTTTCTTACTGTACTAGGGGCTGCCATGTTTTATTTCATCTGTGTATGTGTCTCTTAACGACACATACACAGATGGAATACGACAGCACAGTGCATAGGACACAATGAACGGGAGCCGTTCATTGCATCTGCCATCTGGCTTTGTACTGCACAGGCGCAGTTCAGAGCCACCGAGCAGAGAAGCTGGTTTGTAGGGAGACCGACCATTATGAAGACTGGCTGCACTGCAGGTAAGGTGTATGTGTCTCTATCTGTCCCTCTCTCTCTCTCTCACAGACCCCCCCTGTCGTGACCCCCCCTCATGACCCTGCCCCCGTGTGTGTGTGTGTGTGTGTGTGTGTGTGTGTGTCTGTGTGTAGCAGTGCTGTGTGTGTGTGTGTGTGTGTGTGTCTGTGTGCAGCAGAGCTGTGTGTGTGTCTGTGTGTAGCAGAATTATGTATGTGTGTCTGTGTGTAGCAGAGCTGAGTGTGTGTGTCTGTGTGTAGCAGAGCTGAGTGTGTGTGTCTGTGTAGCAGAGTTGTGTATGTGCGTCTGTGTGTAGCAGTGCTGTGTGTGTGTGTCTGTGTTTAGCAGTGCTGAGTGTATGTGCCTGTGTGTAGTAGAGCTGAGTGTGTGTCTGTGTGTAGCAGTGCTGTGTGTAGGTCTGTGTGTAGGTCTGTGTGTAGCAGTGTTGTGTGTGCGTCTGTGTGTAGCAATGCTGAGTACGTCTGTGTGTAGCAGAGTTGTGTATGTGTGTCTGTGTGTAGGAGAGCTGAGTGTGTGTGTCTGTGTGTAGCAGAGCTGAGTGTGTGTGTGTCTGTGTGTAGCAGAGCTGAGTGTGTGTCTGTGTGTTACAGTGCTGTGTGTCTGTGTGTAGCAGAGCTGAGTGTGTGTATGCATGTAGCAGAGCTGAGTGTGTGTGTCTGCGTGTAGCAGAGCTGAGTGTGTGTGTCTGTGTGTAACAGTGGTGTGTGTGTCTATGTGCAGCAGAGCTGTGTGTGTGTGTCTGTGTGCAGCAAAGCTGTGTGTGTGTCTGTGTGTGTGTGTGTCTGTGTGTAGCAGAGTTGTGTATGTGTGTTTGTGTGCAGCAGAGCTGAGTGTGTGTGGAAAGGAATTGACTCAACATTTCTATATTTACACATGTGTTTTTTAAAAACACGTGTGTAAATAAGAGCATTGTATGTACTAACAGCGCACTTTACCAATTATGTAAATAAAAAGTGTAATCAAGCGTTTTTTGATGCTGTTTTTGGCACCTAAAATGCACAAAAAAAACAACTCGTCAAATACACGCCATGTGAATCTGTCTACTGAAAAGTCATTCACTTCACTTTCATCATTCTAAGGGTATGTGCCATTTTTCGGGCCGTAAACGTCCCGAAAAACGGCTGAGAAATTGAAAGCAGAACACCTACAAACATCTGCCCATTGGTTTAAATGGGAAATACGGCGTTCTGTTCCGACGGGGCGTTTTTTACGCGGACATTTTTCAAAAACGCCACGTAAAAAGATGCCCGCCAAAAAGAAGTGCATGTCACTGCTTGGAGCCGTTTTTCATTGACTCCAAAAACGGCAGTGAAAAACGCGAGTTTGATTAAAAAATGGCTGAAAATCAGGAGCTGTTTTCCCTTTTTTTTATTAAGCGTGTGAACATACCCTTAGCCTTTTGATGTGTCCTATAGCTTCTGCCGGCTGCCATTTGTACAATCACTCCCAAAATGGCAGCAGGACACTGCTTAACAATTTGAAGACACCTTTTCCTGGGTTGTAGGAGAAGGGGCTGAGATTCCCTCCCACATTTATGGCAGCTGTGAGTCAGGTTGCTTTGCCTTATTCACCTTGCTGTAATTCTGGGAAGTGCTTCCTCTGGTGGCCAACATAGGAAAACATGTCAAATTATGATTTAATTTTTAATACTTTCCACCATGTGGAAGAAAAAACAAAAAAACAGCAAAAAAACGTAAACAAATATTATAGAAATAAGTAACTTACTTAAAAAAAGGTTTAATTCGCGACACATTCCCTTTAACATAGGCGGACATGGACTGAGTCTCTGACAAGAAGAGAGGATATACCCTACCACGGGGAAGGGATGCACCAGGAATCAGCTCAATAGGACAGTCATACGCCCGGTGTGGGGGCAGCGTCTCCGCCTCCTTCTTGCTGAAGACATCTGAGAACGTAGAATAGTGACAAGGCAATCTTGCCAAGGACTGAGGCAGAGGAGGCTAGGCCAGATGAATCTGTACAAGGCAGCGTTTGAGACACTCGGGACCCCACTGGAGGACCTCTCCAGAATTCCTTCCAGGACTGGGGCATGTAGTGGGAGCCAGGGCAGGCCCAGCAGCACAAGGTTGACGGCCTTAGACAGGACAAAGAATGAGATGAACTCGGAATGAAGGGCTCCCACTTGGAGCTTCAGTGGCTTGGTCACAGCTACAACCGGGTCTGGCAGAGGTAGTCCATTCACTGATGCAACCATCAATGGCCTCTCCAGATGGGTTGTGGGCAACTTGAGAAGATCCACCATTTTTTTGCCGGCTACTATTGTAACGGGAATGGACAATTTAGAAGAAACTCCTTCTTCACCCAGGGTTGTCTCTTTAACAAACCCTAGGCTCTGGGGCTTTTGGGGGCACAGACGCACAAGGCGGCCTCCGAGGTTGCAATATAGACAGAGTCACGAAGTGCGTCTGCGTTCTCTCTCCTGGGTAGACAGCTTGAAATGGTCCATCCTCAAAGACTCCTTTGTAGGAACAGCTGATGAGGACAGCAGGGGTTGTTGCAAAGTAGGAGCCGGGCTAGGGGGTCCTCTTTCTTGACGGGCTACCTCTTGAAACGGACTACCTCTTGAAACCGTTCTTGGATCCTTATGTCAATCCGGGTGGCCAGAAGGATGAGGTCATCCAGGGTGGATGGCAGATCTCGGGCGGCAAGTTCGTTGATAATCTCAGGGGACAGTCCCTGTAGCCACCAAGGCCTCATTGTTCTACAACAACTCTCCCGCCAGGGTGCGGAAGTGGATGGCGTATTCGCCCACGGAAGTGTTTCCCTGGCGACGGTTTAGCAAGGAGGCAGCTGCTGACGAGACTCAAACACCATGCGAAATGTCCGTAGGAACCCCTAAAAGTCACGGGTCTCTGATCCTTGTCTCTCCCAGATAGGGTTCACCCATGCTAGGGCCCTGCCAGTGAGGAGAGAGAAGATGAAAGCGACCCTTACGCTATCAGTAGAAAATGCCCTAGCATACAGACTGAAGTGGATCTGGCAAGGGTTCAAAAATCCCCTGTAGGTCTTCGCGTCTCCATCCTAGCGATGAGGTAGCGGCAGAGAAAATTGGGGATCATCACTGCCAGGAGGTGTAATTGGAGGGTCTGTACTGCCAGGAGGTGGAGTAGGAGGAACGGCAGCTTGCACAGCCAGCCGATGTGCAATAATGTTCAATGCCTGGAGGAGTTGGTCCTGTCGAGACTGAGGTCTAGCATATCCGCCCGCAACACTTATGACATCATCATGTTCTTGGATTGACCAGCGGTGTTCATGGCCTGAGCGTACTGACCCACTTGGCAAGGATCAGTTTTTACCGGCCAATACAAGGATTGTTTCCTGAAAAACAACCGGTAAAAAACTGATCCATTGATTTCTATTGGAGCCGTCTGGCCTTTGAAAACGGCCAAAAATAGGACATGTCCTATTTTTGACAGCCAATATTCACGGGCCATTAAAAAAACGGCCATGTGAATAAAACCATAGAACTTCAATGTTCTAAACATGTCTGTGTGACCGACATTAAAAAAACGTCCGTCAAACACGTTTTCACTGTCAACTGCATGTAGCCTTAAGCAAGTGAAATGCATGCTCGATTGGGTTGAGATATGGTGATTGACTTGGGCATTGCAGAATATTCCACTTCTTTGCCTTAAAAAACTCCTTGGTTGCTTTCACAGTATGTTTTGGGTCATTGTCCATCTGCACTGTGAAGTAACGTCCAATCAACCGTGCTGCATTTGGCTGAATCTGAACAGAAAACATATCCCTGAATACTTCAGAATTCATCTGGCTGCTTCTGTCTTCAGTCACATCTTCTATAAACACTGACCCTGTGCCTTTGGCAGCCATGCATGCCCATGCCATCACACTGCCTCCACCAAGTTTTACAGAGGATTTGGCGTGCTTTGGATCATGAGCCGTTCCAAGCCTTCTCCATACTTTCTTCCTCCCATCATTCTGGTACAGGTTGATCTTAGTTTCATCTGTTCAAAGAATGCTGTTCCAGAACTGGGCTGGCTTCTTTACATGTTGTTTGGCAAAGTCTAACCTGGCCTTTCTATTTTTTATTAATGATTTGCACCTTGTGGTGAACCCTCTGTATTTGCTCTCATGAAGTCTTCTCTTTATGGTAGACTTAGATACTAATACACCTACTTCCAGGAGAGTGTTCTTCACTTTGGTAGATGATGTGAATGTTTTTTTTCTTCCCCATGGAAAGGATTCTGCGATCATTCATCACTGTTGTCTTCCGTGGATGTCCAGGCCTTTTGGAGTTCACACTCTTTTTCTTCAAGAATGTACCAAACTGTTGATTTGGCCACTCCTAACATTTGTGCTCTCTCTCTGATGGATTTCTTCATTTTTGTCAGGCTAACGATGGTCTGTTCCACTTGCATTGATAGCTCCTTTGACCTCATGTTGTCGGTTCACAACAACAGCTTCCAAATGCAAGTGCCACACCTGGAATCAACTCCAGACCTTTTACCTGCTTATTTATCTAATGTCCAGCCATTACCCCAAAATGTTCACAACCCGGACAACCCCTTTAAGACCATTTTCAGCTAAAAGATAACCTGTGAGAGATGGTATAAGTTCTTAACATAACTGAAACAACTAATTCAATCTACGACTAGTAGACAATATAGACATGGGAGATTATTAGGCAGAATTGCATACAAATATGATATAATGTGGACTTATTCCTCATCTTTCTGATGTATAATGTTAACAATATGCCAATTTCTATCCTCTTATGTCACTGCGGTAGGTATTTCCATAGTCTAATGGTTCTTAAGTAAAGCTGAAATGAGTACAGAAATTGAATAATGATTTACAAAGGTTTGAGCCAAATAATCTTTAGTGACATAACTGCCTCATATGTAGCTCTACAAACAGCGCTGAGTACAGTTATTTAGCCCCTGACTGGAGGACTGCCTAATTTTACCATACATGATATAATGTTAATAATTGCTCTTTGTTAATAGCTATTACATTAGGTATATCCAGGGGTGCATCTACAATGAGGCGAGTTAAACCTCTGCCTGTAAAAATAACAATATACTGCGATATATGTTAGTATTGTACCAGCGATCCAATGATCTCTGGTTCAAGTCCCCTAGGGGACTAATAGAATGTGTAAAAAAAGTTACAAAAAGTTTTTAGTAGTGAAATGTATTTATTTATTTTAAATTACAAGTTCAAATAACCCCCCTTTTCCCAATTTTCCATTTAAGTAATGTAAAAATGAAAAAAAATAAACAAAATTGGTATCGCTGCGTCAGTAACTGTCCAAACTATTACAATATACCATTATTTAACGTGCACGGTAAACGGCGTAAAAAATTAATATATAAAATGCCAGAATCGCAATATTTTTTTCAACCTAGCGGTAAAAAAAAGTTGTTCGTACCAAAAATTGGTACCAATAAAAAACACAGCTTGTGCCGCAAAAAATAAGCCCCCGCACCACTCAAACAATGAAAAAATCTAAAAGTTATGGCTTTCAGAATATGGAAAAAAAACTATGTTTTTTTACTAACAAAAAGTTTTTTTTATGTAAAATGAGTAAAAAATTAAAAAAAACTATATATATATGGTATCACCGTAATCATATTGACCAGCAGAATAATGTGAATTTGTCATTTTTACTGCACGGTGAAAGACATAAAAGCGAAACCCAAAATAAAATGGAGGAATCGCAGTTTTTTCCAATTCCACACCACTTTTTTTTTTCAGTTTCCCAGTACATTATATGGTACTTTAAACGGTGAGAGTAGAAACAACCTCTCCCGCAAAAATCAAGCCCTCACACCACTCCATTGACGGAAAAATAAAAAAGTTAGGAATAGAAAGCAGGGAGTGTAAAACAAAAATGAAAAACAAAGTGGCTTGGACACTAAGGGGTTAAAAGCCATTGAAAAAGTAAATAAAAGTTTCCTGCCACTTTTTATTTGATGCGTTAAGAGTCAAGATATAAAGTGCCATATCTCTGTATAACACGAGGTAGACAATCAGGTCTGTTATGTTATCCTATCTAAGAGCAGCACATGATAGAGGGGGAGATGCTGAGCGTGGGAAGTTTTCTATGATCCGATTTAACATCTAGGTGTCAGAAGGTGTTTAACTGCTGCCAGGACTCCCTGTATGAAAACTCATAATGTAAAAAAGCCACCAATTGCCCTGCGTGGGTGGGAAAGCAGGACTCACAGTCCTAGCAGCACTAAAAAACACTTTTTACATGAAATGTGTAATCAAATAATTAAAAATCTATATTTCATCAAGTTGAGCACTATCCCCTCTATAATATTGCCCTCAGATAGGGTCGCACAGGAGACCGGACAGACCCTCTTTTAAAACAGCTCTACAGTGTGAAATCTCCACCAATAACATCTCACAACTCAACTTTTTGTACCCTGTATGTGTAAAATGGTGTACGTAGGATATTGGGCATAGCTCTAGTCAGAAATGAAGTTTAGGATTTTACTAATACTATAATTAAAAAAAAACATGTTATACCATGTTATTCTGTCTGTTTACTCATGTTTCCTTTGTCTAATAATACATTTTTGTGTAAAGATCAGTAACCATTCAGTGTGACAAATATGCAATAATAGAAGACATATGCGAAGGAGCAAATACTTTTTCTCAGTACTGTATGTTCTTTATATAAACAATACATAGATAAAGAGGAAAAGGAGTATAATGAATCATTGTTTCTAAAACATTTATCAAGTTAAGAGAGGTCTTTCATGCAACAGTATCTTTTTGTAAATTTGAAACAATTCATTACATTTAATTTAATGTAGCATTGCAATAAAAACAGACAATGATCTATCAAATGAAAAGAAAATACTTCTGATTATAAATCATTTTCAGTTCCAGGCTAAAGTGTTACGCAGGGGATGAGAAATACATTAACATCAAATATAATCCAGAGGGTTTCTTGCTGGGAAGTATTGAGAAGATTGATCAGAATACAACATCTTTGTCTACAAGTTATGTGGGCAAAAAATTAGTAAACTATTGGTCTATGACTTGTCTACTAAGCAAAGGGACATTGATGAATGACTCTCAATATCAACAGATTGAAAACAAGACATTTAGCAGTAAAAATATGTACTTGTGTCACAATTTCTCAGTAAATTAATTTAACATTTCAAATATAAAAACAGAAAAATATGGTTACAGAAAATTCCAAATAACTATACAGAGCATTTACCCCAAACATTGAATTATAACTGGTAGATGCCAATGTGGTTTTACTGGTAGATGCAAATAGGGTTTTCTCTTTATCCTATGTCCTGTTCTTCTCAATGCAGGTATTGTTTATCACAATTTAATTATATTCCGCCTATCGCTGACAACAAGGGCTGGACGGAGGCTAATGCCCTTGGGCAAAAAATTTGCTGACGGCCCCCTCGCCAGTAAAGGCGCTTATACACATCAGATGATAGTTGGCCAAATCCTACAATTTCATCTGAACCGGACGACTATCTTATGTATATAGGGGCAACCCGAAATTCCACTGATGGCAGATGGCAGGAATGAAGAATCAGACATGTTGGATTTCAACATGCCATATCCTTATTTTCCGCAGGAGATGTCACTACCAAAAGTGTCTGGCAGCGGCTATTTCCTCTCTCATCTATTGTTCACTGTTTCAATACGTCTGAGCAAGTTTCAGCATGTTGGATTTTTAAAATGCTCAATCCTAAATCCAGCTCTTCCAAATCATTGCAAGTCCAGCTCTTAAAAACCCTAGCGATTATATAGCTGGGAGAAGTTCCAGGAAGCCATGCGTGAAGTATTGCATGCTGTCATTAATATGATATAATGCATGTTCAGGCCGAGTCCACCAGATCCTCTTTTTTAGTTTATATTCACTTTAAATATAATTTATTTATGATATTTGTTTTATTTTTGTTAAGTGTATGCATGGGGTTTGTTTCATTTAGATAAAAGGATAACATTCTGGCAGTGGCATACTCACCATAGAGGCAGACCACATCACTGCTTTGGGTCTTATGATGAGAAAGGGGGCCTTCCTCTGAGCTTCTCCGGCCATTGCATTTTCATGCAGCCACATCTGGGGGGTGCTCACTGTATAGAGATTTTTATAGCTTGCATTGTGTTTAATAGTAGATATATATATATATATATATATATATATATATATATATATATATATATATATATATGTGTGTGTATAGGAGCCAAGCTCCCCCTCGTAGGGGCTGCAGGCAGCCAGAGGTTTATCATGTACTGTGTCAAGTGAAGAAGGGGATTTGGAGCTGTATGGAGTAGATTTATCAATGCATTTATTCCAGTAGTTTTGTGTTAATACTTTGAGAACATGGTGTTAAGACATATTTATAAGGCACCTGTTTTAATTTTTCTGAGCCATGCACAGCGCAATTTGTTTATTAAGAAATTCCTCCACTTTTTACTTAGAAAAGTGTTTGGAAAAGCTTTTACCTGGCGTTTTTAACCTAAGCTGAATTCATCAACAGGAAGAGCACCCTACTGAAAAATCTGTTACATGCTGCACATGAGAGAGATACTGGAATGCTGCAGGCATGGTGCATCAGTAGTAACAGAACCCCTACTATAAAAATCCTTTGTAAAATGATGGTGTACCCGAATACTTTAAAGGCTATGTAAACATTTGAAAGCAATATATTTATATATATTCCCAAACGAATAGGCAGCACTACACATGACTCCAATTCAGTGAGAAAAAGGTTTATTCACACATACGTCAGTGCAACGTTTCAGCTCAAATGGGAATTTCTGAAGCATCCTTTGTAAAATGTCTATTATTGTGTTTCGTCCAACTTTATAATTAGTTTGTAACGGCTTCCGCAAATAAACACTGATACCACTTGAAGTTGTTTATAATGCGTTTAGTTAGGTGACTATGGTATGAGTATACACATTACTCGTAGGCTGGTGGTCTACCCTGGTTGTGCCTTCGTGGGTAACGTAGGGTTGAGTTATCTTCAGTAACAGCAGACTTCTCAGTTTCTACCCATTCTGTGAGCTCTCTCACATGTTTTATCACTTATTCCAATCCGGGGGAATAGAAGCGATTACCGACTAATTGAACGGTTTTATCCATCGCGAAGTGACCCCCTTTCTCGTGCATCCACTGACACACTGCCTTCACGTCCGTCTTTGGTAACACCAGTTACAACAGTTCTTTGTGTTCTTGAAGCACCCACACTCGCCGGTACAGAATTCCATCTCGGTACTCCAAGCGCCCCAATTGCAGGGCCAATATCTTAGCACGGGGAGATAGCTGATTCCTTTCTGTTGTCGTGGGTCATCGATTCTGTAACACCCACTCCAACGCTACTCGGATGTCTCCGTCTTGTTGTTGTCGTTTACCCCATTCGGCTCGATCATACATTTCAACCAAAGTTTTGGTCAGTTGTACTGTTAGCGTGGTATTCCCTTTCTTGGATATTGGATGGGCCACCCGCAGCGGAGGAATCTCGACCTCTTAATTTTCAACATCTACTTCTCCTTCGGGCGCTTCACATGGTTGTCAGGAAAGTGTATCCGCATTGGTGTGATTCTTGCCAGGCTTATAATGGATGGTGTAGTTGTAGTGGGCCAATCGAGCCACCCACCGTTGCTCCATCGCTACCAGTTTGGCCGTGCCAAGGTAGGCTAATGGATTATTGTCCGTGAATATCTCCACTTTGTTTCCGTGGCCGCCCACACTATAGCAAGGAGCTCCAGTCTAAACAAGCTTTAATTTGTAGAATTCCGCTCTGAGGGTCGCAGGCTACGACTTCCATAGGAAATGACTTGTTCCACTCCTCCTTGCTGCTGCGCCAACACTGCCCCAGTACCAATAGACTGCCACCTGTGTACAATCAAAATGGTCTGCAAAGGCCAGAATGGGGGCGGTCACCAGTCTGGCTTTCAGTTCCTCAAACGCCATTTGCTGTTGTTCTTGCCATTGGCCGGTGACACTGCGACTCCGAGACCCTTTCTTTTGGGTAGGTTGTCCACAGAGCAGTTGATTGGGGGGATTGGCCACCTTGGCAAACTCCCTGATGTACCTTCGGTAGTACCCGACTAACCCCAGGTAGCCCGAAACTTCTGTGGTGTTCTAGGGAAAGGGGCCACTCCTGTACTGTCTTGACCTCATCAGGGTCTGGAGCAATCCCTGCCGCATTTATCAGATGACAGAGATATTTAATTTTCTGTCGAGCCAGCCGACACTTTCTAGGCTTTAACTTGAGTCCATATTTGCCCAACCGTTCTAGAACGACTTGTAAATGTTCCGTGAATTTTTTTTAAAAGATCACGATATCGTCCAGATAGATCAAGACGGATTCGTAATTTAGATCTCCAAAACAGTGCTCCATCAGGTGTTGGAAAGTGCTAGGAGCGTTGGTCAGACCGAACGGCATTGTGTTAAACTCGAACAAGCCTGAGGAAGTTATGAATGCCGTTTTCTCCTTCTCTTCTTCCTTCATGGGTACCTGCCATTACCCACTGGCCAAGTCAAGGGTCATGTAATACCGTGCTTCTTGCATAGCCGTCAAGGATTCCTCCACCTGTGGAAGTGGATACACGTCTCAGTGAGTACAGGCATTGAGCTTCCAATAAACCACACAGAATCTGAGGGAGCCGTCTTTTTTTCTCACCAACACAATAGGAGCTGCCCACGGACTCTAGCTCTCCCAAATTACTTGTCCGTCTAGCATTTTCTTTAGGAGGTCTTTGACTTCACGGTATAAGGCAGGCGGTATATTCTTATAGCGCTCTCTAATAGGTGGTGCATCTCCCGTATGTATCCCATGCTCTATGGTAGAGGTGCAGCCGTAATCCTCCTCATGTTGAGCGAACACCCAACTGAACTGTTGCAGGAGCGACTTCAACTGATCTTCGATATATACGTCCGGGGCCACACCGTCTACTGTAACTGCAGCTGTTTCCATAGCAAGACAGCCCATTCTGGTTCTTGAGGGTTGGCACCACCTCTTTCTTCTGGCATGTTCTCTGTTAGGGCTGGTATGGAGGTGTCTGATATGTCTTCCGATCGGACTAGTTCTATGTATAGCTGCCAACAGTGTTCCTGTGGGAATGTCGATAGCATTTTAGGTGGGGTTCATTACCCGAACCGTCACCATGCCTCTAGCAACTCGGAACACAGTTCGTCCGACTACCCAGGGACAAGGGTTGTCTCCCATCCCCAACGGTTCTACCATGATCAGGGCACCCCTCAAGCAATGATGGGTTCCTACTGGTAAGGGGAAGGCAACATCTTGTTGAGACAGTACTTGCACCCCTGATTTGCTTGCAGCTCTGATTGTCCCCACTCAGCCAGAGGGCACCTTCCAACTTTCTTGATGTTGACAGATCTGGTGAACATGAAACAAAGTTTGTAGTGCCGTCGTGTCAGTAGTCAGCCGCTCCTAATAATTACCATCCATCTCATTAAACATTAGTCCATGTATCTCTTGTAGGACATTCATTCCAATAATTATGGAGACGCCTGGCCGCAGTTATGCACCACCACAATTCCGGCTTGGGGAACTTTATGTCCGAACCCTTCCAATTCAAGCCACGTAACCCCCACAACGGGAATCAGTAAACTATTGGCTGCTGTGAGTTCTATCCAGGGAGCCTCCAATCACTGTTCGCTCTGCAAATGTTCGTGAAATAACTGATACGTCATGGTGGTAACCTCGGAACCACTGTCAATAAGGCAAGGGATATTCACACCACCGATGATGGCGTCTACTATTGGACATCGTCCCATCAAGAGTTCCATCCTTGTATGTGGTCCTGTTGGTGGACTGCCTGCAGCTTGGTCCTCAGTGGTGGGTGGCATTAGTTTAAAGGTGACTGCTCATTTCTCTGAAACCATTCGGTTCTACATTCTCCCGCGAAGTGACCCATTTGATCGCACCTCCAACAACGCCACGGTCCCCCTTGTGCTGATCGGGGTGGATGAGCGCGTGGGTTAGGTCTATCTGCACTGATCCTCAGTTGCGCTACTTTGGTCCTCATATGCCATATGGCCTCCCGAACATCTCTGGCAAACTCTTGGAATCCTGCTCCGGGACGCTCGCCCGTGTTTTTGGTCCTGTCGGGCGGCACCACGCACTGGGTGGCAACGCTGGCTTCTCTTGACTCTTCTCGATGGAGCTCGAGAGCCTCCTTCATCACCTCACTCATGGCAGCCACCGGTGTGGCCCTCGCAAAGTCCCTCAATGCTCTCCTGATGATTCGGCTGTCTAGACCTGATATGAATTGGTCCCGTACTATTTGATCTGGTTGAGGCAATGCCGCGCAACTCTCTGGGTCTTTCTTTCCCAGTCGACTCCAGATGCCCTGTAATCCGATGACTAATTGTTGAAGCGATTATCCGTTCTTTTGTACTCTGGTATAAAATTTCTTACGGAGATCGGCTGCAAGGGTGACGTCTCAATAGAGTGAGTCTAATCTGTTGTCGGCTCTCCTAGTGTCTCCTTCCAGGGAGTTGAGGGCCAGATCTGCTTGATGGACCGGGGGTACTTGAAACAATCGGGCGGCCGTACGCACCCTCTCTGCCCAGTCAGTGTTCGAAACATTCTGTCCATCAAACTTTGTGATATTAATCAACGCAGCTCCCATAGGAATCACAACAGTGGCTGGTGCCGGGGCTCCACTGCTACTACTGGCTGTTTCCATTCCTTCGGTGTCGTGTCCGGATCCTGCCGAACTACGCCAATTTGTAACGGCTTTCACAAATAAACACTGACACCACTTGAAGTTGTTTATAATGCGTTTACTTAGGTGATTAAGGTACAACGAGTATAACTTCAACTTTCCGCATCACTGGATATACAGTATACAACAAGGCTTCGATACTATGGTAGCAGACGAACTTCCGGCTTTGCGGTTGGGGGATATCGGTAGGGTCTTCCTCCGATGTTGCGCATCAACACTCTCTATATACCTGGTACGGCAGGTTACAAGGCCACCTCTGCGGGTCATGGTGGGGCTACCCACTACCCTTCGCGGACTCCCCATGACTGGAGGCTATGCCCCATCACTCTTGGCTGCGGCGGGAGGTTGATATTTGGATACGCTTTGCGCCTTCGCGGGTCGACGTGGGAGCTACCCACTACCCTGCGAAATGACCACTATAAGGGGAATGTGGTACTCACTGTTGGTCCGTTGCTGGTGTCTGGTGATTCACTCTTGCTTCTGGGGTCCGTCCTTGCTTCACATGTTACTGTCCCCTGACACGTCACTTTCCTTTGACATGGTTTTCAATAGCAAATCACTGCTGATAATTTAACATTTGCAAGCGATATTTCAGGTGAGAGCGACTCAGCAGACAGCACGGGGTTAATACTATTTCCAGGCTGTTCCAAGCCCTAACTTCACTTCCCAGTGATAACTTATCTTCTACTCTTTGCCTAACACAGGCATCAGTGCAATCACTGTTCTCTCTGGCTTCAGATCAAGCTAATATTGTTGCTATTAATAGAACACACAGTTCACAGTATCTCTTTCTCCTTCTGCTCCTTTTCCCGCCTCACTCTCCCTTCCTCCCTCTCTTCCGGCCCCCACCCTCCTGTTGCACCCCCTTCACATGCTGAGCCAACGCTGTGGTATGGTGAGGGGATGATAGAAGAGATGGCAGACGGGGGGTGTGCAAACACACAAGAGGAATGGGAGACGGATGCACACAAAAGTGAAGATGTGAGAGAAGGTGAGTGCCCTGCAGGCACCCTGTCTACAAGTTTTTATTAAAAAAATGTTTTACTTTTTGAGATACAGCTGCTTTGTATCCTGCATACAGAGCAGCTGCATCTTACACTGAACCTGATTCAGTTTCAACAGATTCTGCGTGTCTCTGACACGTAGGATCCACCTGTTATCCATCACATCTAAGTTCATAACTTAGATGTGATCAATTACATGTGGATAACGCGTGTCAGAGACATGCAGCACCTGCTAACAGTGAATCCGTCAGTACCACGTACCTGACGGATTAAGATAAGCGCACGATACGCACTCTAAACAGAATACAAAGCATCTGTATCTCAAAAATAAAAATAATTTTTAATAAAAAACAATTATAAAGTTGCACAAAATGCACTGATAGACCTTTCTATTAAAAAAAAAATGTTAGAAAAGGTTTACATAGCCTTTAAAAAAAGCATTACACACAAAATTACAAGAAACATTTACTTAATAAAAAGTTAGTCAATTTATCCGAGCTCTCAGTGAGGGGATTGGGCCCATGTTAAGTTATGTTATGGGGTCCTATGATTGCTATGTACATCCCTGCATTCTGATTTACCCTAGAGAATACTATGTGGGGGCCTGTAAATGTGGTAACAGTGGTCATATTAGTTGTCACCCATCTTTCACAAAAACAGATGTAAGAGAAATGCTAGGGGATACTCACATCTTCTGCTGGACAAATCCACTCCTGACAGTAAAACAAACCTGAGTCAGAAATTCTATGTTACTATTAATGACTTTGGTTTTGAGCAGTTTCTTCTATTTTTACAGGGTAATAGCACTTTTACCAGGTAATTTGTAGAATTACAATAAGTCATGTATATTCATTGTCTGATTTATTCAGAATGTGTTCTGATTTAACAGAACACATTATTATTTGCATGTATTTCAGCAAAACTTGTCATGAAAACACAAGGTATTAACACCCCCACCCACAAAAAAAAGTATTTTATATAATTGTTACAAGAAAATGTTCAACAATATTAGAATGACTGCCTTGAAAAAAAAGGCATTTATTCAAAGTCAAACTTTATTTAGGGCAAACGACTATATTTCTTTACCACATCGGTTTACCACACTATTTATGACTCAACGTATTATTCCAATAGACTAAGCCACCAATTGTGCCGCATGTACAGCAAGATTAGACTGTATATGTACCTTCCCGCCACTGCCATTTTTCGTATTTTCAATTTGTTTTTTTGTCTCCTCACATTCCAATAGCCGATGTAGCTGTATGAGGACTTGTTTTTTGTGGGACGAATTGTAGGTTTATACGCCACCATTTATTGCACCATATACTGTATTGGGAAACTGGAAACATTTATTTGTGGGGTGGAAAGGCAAAGAAAATGTGATTTCTCATTTTTTTGGGGGGTTTTGTTCATGTGGCGTTCATCGTGCGGTAAAAACGTCATGTTAACTTAATTCTGTTGGTCAATAGATTATGGAAATACAAATTTTCTATATTTTTTTTATGTTTTTCTACTTTTACAAGGAAAAAACAGTTTTGTCGCCATATTCTATAAGCCATTACTTTTTCTTTTTTTCGTCGATTGAGCGGCATGTGGGTTTACTCTATGCAGGCCAAACTTGCAATTTCTATTGGTCCCATTTTGGGGTACATTATACTTATTTAGCACTTTTTATCCCTTTTTTTTTGGATGAAGTGACAAAAATACAGCAATTCTGGTGTTTTAAGTTCACACATAGCGTAAATACTGCAGATTTTACGCAACGGATTTCATTGCGGAAAATCCATAGCATAAGGCCTTATTTACATGAGCGTTGCGCATCTCGTTTTTCACGTCCGAGGTGCATCCGTGCTCTGCGCAGCGGGACGCGATGTCTCGCATCCCCCATAGATGAGAATCTATGGAGGGATGCGAGAAGCGTGAAAAAATAGGGCATGTCCTATTTTCTCACAGACCCTTCACACGGTCCATTGAAACAACGGCTGTGTGAACGGCCACATTGAATTACAAAGGTCCGTGGGACAGCCGTTGTTTCAACGGCCGTCACACGGACATGTAACACACTCGTGTAAATAAGGCCTAATACAGTAATAGCATTTACTTAGCATATGGATGAGATTTGTTCAAATCTCATGCGCTTTTCTGAGCGGAATAAAATGCTCAGAAATTGACCTGTGGTGCGGTATTTAAGTTTGCAGCATGTCAATAGTATTTGCGTCTACGCTGATTTTTTGTTGCTGGGTTTCCCCATTGGATTCAATGGGGAGGTAAAACCTGCAAGAAATAGCAGATGCTGCGTTTTTTTTCTAAACTCAGAAAAAAAATTAAATCTTATACATACCCAGAGTTCTGTGTTTCATCCCATGTGTCTACTATAGCCAAACACAGGCTGCAGCGGTTACATGGGATGAATACCATGATATGGTAAGTATCCATTTTTTTTCTGTCGTGTTCCGCAGAGGACATTCCGGCCGAAAAACTACATCTCAATTTGGTGCGGTTTTTCGTCCATAATTCCCTGCGATGCACAGGGCGGACACGCTGTGTGCTTTTACGCAGTGTACCTGCCTTGTGTGAACATACCCAAAATGTTTTGATTTTTTAGTTACAGCGTTGACCGTGTGGGTTAAATAATATTATATTGTGATAATTCTGACTGGCGATACCAGTTATGTTAATTATTTTTTTTTACATTGTGCTTGGGGGAAAATGGAAAATATTGTTTTTTTTTTAACTTTTGTTGTATCTACAGTTAATTAATTCTGTCTAGACTGACAATACATTTTTGTAACATTTCGCTCACATAAGTAATACAATCGGAAAAAATATTCTTCCATAGACATTAAATATAATACCTCAACTAAATTCTGTTTGGAAAAGATAAATGTTCTTTGCAGTAGAATACACATGTGGGTATGTTTCATGTAATGGGTTTAGTAAGGTAATTAAATCTTGTGTGTTACAATGAAAATGTAAATGATTGAAAGGAAAACAGATCTCCAGACATTGTTTTATGACATGTATTGATCTCCACTAATACAGCGTGAATGAATAAAATGGTCGGTGTCTTGCTGTAGCACAACTATTTTCCTCTTTGATGTGATGAGCAGAATGAGCTTTCTACAGTGTAAAATGCTTAAGTATGGCACTGATTAGTAACACTTCTTTACTGAAATCAGTCAATTATAGTGTAGGAGAACAGGTAAACTGATGTTTAGTCTGGTTAGTTTTAAACCATTTCTCTAAAGTCTTCTTAAAAAAAAAATGGCCTTTTTCATGATACAATTGAAAGCATAAGGCTTTGTTCACACAGGGCGTATACGCTGTGTAAAAAACCCCCAGCTTATTCGCCCTGGTCCCTGCAGGGAATTCCACTAAAAAAAAGCACCAACTTGTGGTGCAGATTTCCGGTCGGAATGTCCGTTGCGGAAAACAGCACTTAAAAAATAAATACATTTCATGCTTACCCATAGCCATGGTGACGTGTTTCTCTGACGTTTCATCCCATGTGACCGCTGCAGCCTGTGATTGGTTGCAGCAGTAACATGGGATAAAACGTTAGGCCGGGCTGGATGCAGAAGCAGAGAGTTCTGGATAGGTATGAGATTTTTTTTCTGTGTTGTGACTTTTGCGGCGGAAGCACGACTTTTCTACCTCAAAAGTCGGCACATCTGCTATTTCTTGCGGGTCTTACGGGTCTTACCACCTCATTGAATTCGATATAGAAAACCCGCAACAGAAAACCAGCGATTTGTTCAAATATCATCCACTTTGCTGCTATTGTAATACTCTGCAGATTTTACACAATGAAAGCCGTTGCAGAAAATTTACAGTATTTATGCTACGTGTGAACCCGGCCTAATTTTTGGAAGAGTTCAGCATGACAACTGAGCCTTTATAGGACACCATATTTTCCCCTGAAAGCAAAGTTTCTAGAGGAAGAGACCTTCATAATACAGATGCAATGGAACATGCCACAATTATTTCTCATGGATTCATGAGAAATCATTCATAAAATCAGAGACACACAGGGTACAGCATGTTACAGTCACTGTATTACAGTTTCATACAACAGTTTCATACAACACATGTTCCCCATACTATTGAATATATGCACCCTATGAGCTGAACTTTAAGGGGTTTTCCACTTTCAAAAAACTATTTACTAATACATACTAAATAGCTATTAAACAAACATTCTATTATACTTATTTGAAAGTTCTTTCTTCCATCTAACCGCAATTAGTGTCATGTGATGCCGTCCCCATGGGAATTCAGCACATCCGATGACGTCCAGACCGTTCTTCTTTCTTCTGAACTTCCGGAGGAAGTCCTCTTCCGGCATGCTCTCTGAACAGCGCATCATCGTTCAGAGGGTTGTCCCATTGGACAAGGCATCAAGCTTGCGCATGCGTGGTTCAAATAATCTTTCTTTGAACCATGCATGCTCTGTCAAATAATAATCTATTGCGGTGCTTGCTGCGAGCAGCCGGACCGGAAGAGGCTTCGGATCGAACGGAGGGATTTCAATAAACGACAGTAGGACAACTAGGAGATTTATCAAATAGGAAAAAGAAAGAAACTGAATAAAAGGTAATCGGAGGGAGGGGTTATTTATGGGAAAGAAAATCGCCAGATGAAAAAAATAAATATATATAAATCTTTGAAAACCCCTTTAAGGGTAAGTTCACACATCGCGGATACGCTGCGTAAAAGCACACAACATAAGCACACTGTGCGCTGCAGGGAATTCCGACTGAAAAAAACGCACCAAATTGTGGTGCAGTTTTTCGACCGGAATATCCGCTGTGGAAAACTGCACCTTAAAAAAGTTTGATACTTAAGAACCCATGGCAATGCATCCCTCCGTTGTCCCGCAGGCCGGCCTCCTAGGATGACGTTTCATCCCATGTGACCGGTGCAGCCTGTTATTGGCTGCAGCGGTCACATGGGATGAAATGTCATCCCAGGAGGCAGGCCTGGATGAAGAAACAGTATTCTTGGTAAGTATAAGATATACTTATTTTTCCTGAGTTCTATGTGACTTCTATGTGACAATACTGCAGCTCTGTATGCTTCCGATCTCTTAGAGAGGCATGCAACATTTTTTTCTGTCGGATTCAGGTATGTAGCAATATGGGTTGCAGAGGTAGCAGTCGCACCTGAGCCCTGGAGCTTGATGGGGATCCTTAGGCCCCTTTGTTAAATAAGAATATAAATATAAAAAAATGGCACCTGGTAGACGGGTGGCCCTGTTACAAATTTTGTGTTGGGTCCCAGGAGCTTCAAGTTACGCCTCTAGTAACAAATGATAGCATATTCTATCAGATGCCATTTTGTTTCTAGGAGAGAATAATTCCTTAAAGGCTATGTACACCTTTAAAAATGTTTTGTTTTATTTTGTATCAGTTTGTTTTGTGCAAATTTCTAATTACTTTTTATTAAAAATATATTTTACTTTTTGAGATACAGCTGCCATGTATACTGTATACAGAGTAGCTGTATGTTGCGCTGAAACCTGTATTGGTCAGGCCAGCGGCACTGACGAGATCATGATCAGCGGGTCCTTATTATCTCTGACACGCAGGATCGAGCTGTTACCGATCACATCTAAGTTCACAATGTATTGAGTCCTGTATGGCATTTATCCATTGCTGCAGGCTGTAGGCATTGATCGGCCAACTTAGCAGAGCAAGATAGACACATGCAAAGACATAAGCAGCAGCATGGAGTTAGGAGAATGATAAGATAAAGCTTTCCACCAACCATCATGGACTTGCAACAACTTCTCCAGGAAGAAGATCAAATCCCAAAAATAAGAAATGATGAAGATTCGGATAAAAATCTTTAGGATTTACTAAGCAAAATGAAGCAGAATTATGTTGCAAATTGCACAAATAAAATAGAGCTTATGTGTTTTAGACACTTTTTACTCCAAATTGGACAGTTTTAAAAAGTGTCTGGATGAAGGTCATTGCTTTGAGGAAAATGCACACAATTCATTAAAGACAATTCTGTAAATACATTTAGGAACAAAATATTGATGTGCATGCACAGCAGCTATAATGTGGCATAAGAAAGAGAAATGCGTCTAAAATGCCTAGCGAGTTGTGCCAAATTTATCATACCGCAAACCTTTTTGATACATTTAGTGCAATTTGCGCTATTTTTATCAACTCATGCATGCACCCTACAACACTACAGGCAAATCTCCACCATTATACATTAGAATTTATTTTTATGACCTTATTTAGTGGAGCCTGGACTTTTTAACAACATTGAACACTTTTGCCACCTGCCCATTTTGTATAAGACACTAACATTCTTAGAAAATGTGCTAACTATATTTATTTGATATTTTTACTTAAATCAAAGTAAAAAATAAAATAAATAAGAATATTGAATAATCCATGGCAAGAAACTAACTGTATGTGTTATGAGAAAAGAAAAGATTTTGAAACTTTTTTAGCATCATTAAAGCAAACATTCCAAGTGCTGAACGTTGATGTCTGCTTTGTCATTTTTGCCTTCTTTTTCATATTGAGACAGCAGTTTTTTTGAAGCAACTGCCGAGAAAGAACATTTTCAGATTCTGTCAGTAGATATTCATCAATAAAAACCATGCCATGATTTGAGTTTTTCTAAAGCTGCAATATATAATTTCTATCATGTATTCAACGGTAACAGTTTATGCTTCATTTCCAATATTTTTTTTTAAATCGATTGCTTTAACAAAGTGGTAGCAGTGCTAGGAAAGTGCCTGGCCCCTTTAACTCCTATTGCCTTTTTTTTTTTAAGAGGCCGCCTAAGTGGCCATTAAAAAAAATGGACTGACAAGTGGCATAACTATAGAGGGTGAATATTTTGGCCCTGATACAAATTTTGCATTGGGACCCAGGAGCTTCAAGTTATGTATCAGATGTATGTATGAATCCGAAAAACGACAAACAAAGCCAACAGGAGCCTAAGGGTCATATTGTATACTAGCAAACAGCAGTGATCACAGCGTTCAGACCCCCACCAATTCAAAATTGATAGCATATCCAAGCAATATGATATCAATCTCTTAAAGGGGTTTTCCCACGAGAGACATTTATGACAAATCCGCAGGATATGTCATAAACGTCAGATAGATGAGGGTCCCACCTCTGGGACCTGAACCTATCTCCAGAACGGGGCCCCCTAAACCCCGTTCAGCCATTCTGTGTTGCGGCTGAATGAGGTAAATTCTGACTATAAAAAACGCTATACGGTCGTGAGTTACGTAAACACCGTAACTCGCTGAGCTACGCTGTTTCCGTAAATCTCATAGACATTAATGGTAGTTACAGAAATCGGGTAGCTCGCATGCTACGCTGCTTCTATAACTGCCATTCACTACTATTGGAGTTTACGAAAACAGCGTTGCTTAGCGAGTTACACTGTTTACATAACTCATGACCATATAACCTTTTTCATGGTCGGAAAGCACTTAATTCAGCCACAACACACAGTGGCTGAACAGGGTTTAGGGGGCCCCGTTCTGGAGATAGGTGTGGGTCCCAGAGGTGGGACCCGCATCTATCTGACATTTATGACATATCCTGTGGATGTCATAAATGTCCTTCATGGGAAAACCCCTTTAAGTGAGAAAACGGCTTTAAAGCAGCATTAAAATATAAGAGGCATACAAAAAATATCTGTAAAAGGGTTTACTGCAATAAAAACAAAACAAAAAAAACTTGAATTGGTTGTAGTACAATTGACAGATTAAGTTTCAATAAGAAGAACTTAGCAGTACCCAATATTAAAAAAAAAAACTACTGATAAGGAGTTTTCACCAGCATTTTGGGCAATACCATAATAAGTGTCTAAAATGATTTCATCATTCCTTATATGTGTCTAAAGTAACATATCTGCATGTAAATAAAACTGAATGCTGACAAAAAGTATATATAAGTCTTACAGGCTTCTGGTAAACAACAGACACACAATATCTATAAAACTTTGTCATTTTATCCTTAAAAAGATAAATAAAACAGGCATTTTTGGATTACTATTCGATTTTAGATTTTACAGTGTACTATTAAAGAAATAACAATGCAGGGAATAAGGTTAGTGTAGGGAAGGTACAAGAGAAATGGGAAGGTTTGTTAAAAAAAAATAAACATTTATTACATTCCTTGTATGATTTGAGTTATAAGGTTTTCCCAACAAATAATTTTTGGGAATCCTCACTGATTCCGAGAAGAAGACATAGACCTCTGATGTATGCAACTGTTGATTCCCACAGTAAAAAAGGTATACAGTAGCATGCAGTATACTTTTTTTGCAGTATCATCTGTGTTGAAATGTATAGTGGACTATATTTTTCAATACAGAAACAAAAAAGGTATCTGAACGCATACTGCTCAAACATATACCAATATATTACCCGAAAGGATACTCTTTTGCATAAGTCAGACCCTTTAAAGGCTATGAATATGTTGGGTGCAGTCCCAGCATAAATAGTGAACATACACCATGAACAAGGTGTGATTATAGCCTTAGCCTCAATCTGTATCAGAATCCCAATCTTATTAGGGTATGTGCACACGTAGTGACCAAAAACGTCTGAAAATGCAGAGCTGTTTTCAAGGGAAAACAGACCCTGCTTTTCAGAAGTTTTTTGACCAACTCGCATTTTTCGCTGCGTTTTTCGCGCCGTTTTCGCGGCCTTTTTTACGGCCGTTTTTGGAGCTGTTTTCATTGGAGTCTATGAGAAAACAGCTCCAAAAACGTCCAAAGAAGTGTCCTGCACTTCTTTTGACGAGGCTGTATTTTTACGTGTCGTCGTTTGACAGCTGTCAAACGACGATGCGTAAATAACAGGTCGTCTGCACAGTACATCGGCAAACCCATTCAAATGAATGGGCAGATGTTTGCCGACGTATTGTAGCCCTATTTTCAGACGTAAAACAAGGCATAATACGCCTCGTTTACGTCTGAAAATAGGTCGTGTGAACCCAGCCTTACAATTCACGTGTGACATTCAACCTTAAAGTACTATATAGTCTATAGGAGATATATATATATATATATATATATATATATATATACATACAGTCCAATTGTAGATGAACACAGCACTCCATGCAGCTATATATTAGCCCATGTGCACGTTACCAGAGGATGAATCAGTTCCCCAACTTGAATACATAGAAACCATTATGAATGGTATAGTTAACCTATACATATATGTAATTCAGAGGTCTGATTTGGACATTTTGTTTACATGTATTTTTAAACTTGTTTCATCACTATGGTGCTTATGTGTACTATGTATTAATTGTTTGCTTTTTCTGTATTTTTAAATTTGCACTAATTGTGAAGCAATTTGATGGCTGCATGAATGTAGCAAAGGTCCGTTCTATGTGATCGCCATTGATCCACGAAAATTATATGTTTCTTTAGTTCTTCAACTCTGTATAAATTCAGAAATGTAGTGTGTTAGAATCATGGTATAGATATTTTTTCTATATATACACTATTTTCATATAGATATATGGTACATGTAGATTTAGTTACTCTTTATTAGACACATGGCCGACCATCAGGGGGGTATTAGGGGTACTTCTGTAAGGGGCCCGGCCAAACCTAATTGAAAAGGGGGCCCGGCAACTGCCACGACTTGCCTTTGGTAGAAAAAAACAGGCCCCTGCAATGGGGCCTGTTCTTTTCACCAAAAGCATGTCTTGAGCTGCGGGCCCCCCTCTCATCATGGGGACCATCAAACACAGCCCGCTTGTGCGCGCGCCTGCTCGCGACGGCCCACTAGTGCCCGCCAAGCGCGCCCGCTCGCGCACGCCCATGCGCGCACCCGCGCCCACCCGAACGAGACGCACCGACGGGTACACAAGGGCAGCGGTGCACAGACAACTTACCTGGGCCTCCTCCTCCTCCAGAGCGTAGCTGCGTAAGGAGAGGGGGAGGAGTCCAGTTGTAGTGCGGTGGCAGGCATTCTACGATCCCCGCCATTTTCTGGAGCCTGGCTGGAGGTGAAGGACTGGACGTCTGGACCGAAGACATCGCCTGGAAGACATCGCCTGACAATGAGGACTGGAGTGGGAGCAGCAGCTCTTCTGACACAGTGAGTAAAGTGTCTCAAAGTGCTGATTATGTATGGCCCTGTTCACACAAAGTATTTTGCAGGCAGAAAAAATCTGCCTCAAAATTCCTTAAAGAATTTTGAGGCAGATTTTGACCTGCCCACACTATCTTGCCGCGTTTTTTGCTGCGTTTTTTGCCCGCGGATATTGAGGACAGCAGACAAAAAACGCAGCGAAAAATGCATTTTCTGCCTCCGATTGATTTCGATGGGAGGTCAGAGGCGGAACCACGGCATGAAAGGACATGCTGCTTTTTCTTTTTTCCGCAACTGCCTCCCATTGATTTCAGATTAAATCAATGGAAGGCGGTTTTGGAAGTTTTTTGGTGCTGATTCTGACGCAGTGTCCGAGTCAATATCAAAAGTTCTGGTTAGGGACTCGCAAGGCACTGGGGACCCTTGACGTTGGGTTGCGAGCTTTGCGTATTTTGGCCAAAATAACAACTAATACCCCATGTTTCATGGATATTTCTTACTACGTATACTACACTTTTTTTCAGGACGCAGCCGGGTCTTATATGCTGGGAGGGCATGATGTGCTGGCGTTTGGTTTGGAATGCAGAGCAGCCCGCTTTAGCTAACACTAGCGGCGTTACAAATAGGCTGTTATTCGGCAAGATACGCCATGCCTGACGACCAGCACATTATCCCTCCACGTATTACACATAGTACTGACACCCCATGTACTATTCACAGCACTGACCCCTATTCATCACATTTATTTATTTATTTATTTATTTTTATTACATTATTACACACTTTCATACATACATATTTATTTTTTACCATCCATTCACACCCTAGCACTACACTGACACTCATTTATCGCACACCTTTGAGCACTTAGTCCGCCACTCCCCTCAAGACTAGTGGGAGGGGCTATCACTACTTAATGCACACTCCTTCTGCAGCATTCTTTGACCCGTCTGCGTCCTGATGGGAACGGGTTTTCACCCACCCACCTACCTAGTGAGTATGGCCTTTTTTGTGGTTTTGATGATCTTTATGTCCCATTTTTTCTGTTTGTGTTTTTAAATTAGGAACGAAAAGTTCTGGTTAGGGACTCGCAAGGCACTGGGGACCCTTGACGTTGGGTTGCGAGCTTTGCGTATTTTGGCCAAAATAACAACTAATACCCCATGTTTCATGGATATTTCTTACTACGTATACTACACTTTTTTTCAGGACGCAGCCGGGTCTTATATGCTGGGAGGGCATGATGTGCTGGCGTTTGGTTTGGAATGCAGAGCAGCCCGCTTTAGCTAACACTAGCGGCGTTACAAATAGGCTGTTATTCGGCAAGATACGCCATGCCTGACGACCAGCACATTATCCCTCCACGTATTACACATAGTACTGACACCCCATGTACTATTCACAGCACTGACCCCTATTCATCACATTTATTTATTTATTTATTTATTTTTATTACATTATTACACACTTTCATACATACATATTTATTTTTTACCATCCATTCACACCCTAGCACTACACTGACACTCATTTATCGCACACCTTTGAGCACTTAGTCCGCCACTCCCCTCAAGACTAGTGGGAGGGGCTATCACTACTTAATGCACACTCCTTCTGCAGCATTCTTTGACCCGTCTGCGTCCTGATGGGAACGGGTTTTCACCCACCCACCTACCTAGTGAGTATGGCCTTTTTTGTGGTTTTGATGATCTTTATGTCCCATTTTTTCTGTTTGTGTTTTTAAATTAGGAACGAAAAGTTCTGGTTAGGGACTCGCAAGGCACTGGGGACCCTTGACGTTGGGTTGCGAGCTTTGCGTATTTTGGCCAAAATAACAACTAATACCCCATGTTTCATGGATATTTCTTACTACGTATACTACACTTTTTTTCAGGACGCAGCCGGGTCTTATATGCTGGGAGGGCATGATGTGCTGGCGTTTGGTTTGGAATGCAGAGCAGCCCGCTTTAGCTAACACTAGCGGCGTTACAAATAGGCTGTTATTCGGCAAGATACGCCATGCCTGACGACCAGCACATTATCCCTCCACGTATTACACATAGTACTGACACCCCATGTACTATTCACAGCACTGACCCCTATTCATCACATTTATTTATTTATTTATTTATTTTTATTACATTATTACACACTTTCATACATACATATTTATTTTTTACCATCCATTCACACCCTAGCACTACACTGACACTCATTTATCGCACACCTTTGAGCACTTAGTCCGCCACTCCCCTCAAGACTAGTGGGAGGGGCTATCACTACTTAATGCACACTCCTTCTGCAGCATTCTTTGACCCGTCTGCGTCCTGATGGGAACGGGTTTTCACCCACCCACCTACCTAGTGAGTATGGCCTTTTTTGTGGTTTTGATGATCTTTATGTCCCATTTTTTCTGTTTGTGTTTTTAAATTAGGAACGAAAAGTTCTGGTTAGGGACTCGCAAGGCACTGGGGACCCTTGACGTTGGGTTGCGAGCTTTGCGTATTTTGGCCAAAATAACAACTAATACCCCATGTTTCATGGATATTTCTTACTACGTATACTACACTTTTTTTCAGGACGCAGCCGGGTCTTATATGCTGGGAGGGCATGATGTGCTGGCGTTTGGTTTGGAATGCAGAGCAGCCCGCTTTAGCTAACACTAGCGGCGTTACAAATAGGCTGTTATTCGGCAAGATACGCCATGCCTGACGACCAGCACATTATCCCTCCACGTATTACACATAGTACTGACACCCCATGTACTATTCACAGCACTGACCCCTATTCATCACATTTATTTATTTATTTATTTATTTTTATTACATTATTACACACTTTCATACATACATATTTATTTTTTACCATCCATTCACACCCTAGCACTACACTGACACTCATTTATCGCACACCTTTGAGCACTTAGTCCGCCACTCCCCTCAAGACTAGTGGGAGGGGCTATCACTACTTAATGCACACTCCTTCTGCAGCATTCTTTGACCCGTCTGCGTCCTGATGGGAACGGGTTTTCACCCACCCACCTACCTAGTGAGTATGGCCTTTTTTGTGGTTTTGATGATCTTTATGTCCCATTTTTTCTGTTTGAGTCAATATCAAGGCCCAAAAACTCTGTGAACTGAGCCTTATTGTTAGGGTAGGAACACACTAGGCATGAATGCTGCGGATTTTATGCGACACATTTTATTGCGGAAAATCCGCAGCGTATAACAGTCGCAGCAGAGTGGATGAGATTTGAACAAATCTCATCCACATGCTGCAAAAATAATTGACCTGCGGTGTGGTTTTTTAAGCCGCAGCATGTCAATTTATGCTGCAGAATCAGGATAGGCCATCAATAGTTTATGGGTAGGTCCGAGCGCTGCTTCCTCTTCATTTCTACTTGCTCACTGTGAATTGTCGACACGGATGTAGCGGTGATTTACAGTATTGCAGCCTTCTCACAATGAAGTGAATGTGAGAAGGCTGCAATACTCTGAATTGCGCTACATCTGTGTCGACGATTGACAGAGAGAAAGTAGAAATGAAGGGGTAGCATGATCTAGTGCTGGACGGAGTACCGTTAACAGGCGGTGCCACGGTAGGGGGGCCCAGGCAATTTAGCTGTATGGAGCCCTGAAATTCCTGATGGCAGCCCTGATTAGACATAATCTCTATTTTTCATCCCCCAGAGAGTATGGGTGTGGATCGAGTGTGAAATCCCATATGGGATCATTCTCTTCCCACTAAAATTGATTTGTAGTGAAGCCTAACTAGTTGAGCTATACTGTCAGAATTGAGAACTAAACAACATGCCACTTGAAAGTAGATGTCTTGCATATGTTTTTCTCATGGTTTACACACTATGCTACCTATGCAGTATTATCTTTACTGCTTTGGTCCCATATGTTCGTAAATTCAGAATTTTGAGGTTTCTAGAACTGTGATGCGCAATGGTGACTTTTTTCACTGCTTGCGTTCCATAGACTCTATTTCCGGTCTTGGCGCCATCTTTGAGCATGAGCAGTAGGCGCGCGTGAACGCTGCTGTTTCAGGGTGTGCAGCAGATTGGTAATGTATGCTCTCCTATGTGATTTACATATATCTATATCTTTTAGATTGGCCTCTGCAGCTTTCATTAACCCCTTCACGACCACCCCACGTAGATTAACAGGCTACAAAGCTGGTCGTTGTGCCTGCAGCCCGTTAATCCACGTGTGCTCCTAACAGATCACACAGACGCTCCCTGCAGCCCGGCATCTCCCAGTACAGGCTGCTACTAGCAGCCTTAGTACTGGGGGAAAACATCGGGTCGGATCACAGCGGTGATCCGAACCGATTAACCCCTTAATTGCGGCAGTCAATAGTGACCACCGCATTTAAGTTGTTATAGCAACATCGGCACCCCGCTACACGATTGCGGGGGCCGATTGTTGCGTGGGGGGGCGATTGCTATGGCAACCGGAAGCCTATCAAAGGCTTCCTATCTGCCATTACGTTAGCCGATTAGGCCCCGCCCGGAGGCGGAGCCTGATCGGCTTGCTGTCAGTGAACAACTGACAGGTCTAATACATTGCACTACATGGATAGTGCAATGTATTAGAACATCAAACAAACAGTTGGACCTTCAAGTCCCCTAGTGGGACTAAAGAAAAGTGTCAAAAAAAAGTGTCAAAAAAGTAAAAATAAAAGTTGTAAAAATACAATAAAAGTTTCAAATACTAACACAAAACACAATCGCCATTTTTACTTTATCAAGTCATTTATTATTGAAAAAAATAATAAAGCCATACATATTTGGTATCGCTGCGACCGTAACGACCTTAACTATAAAAATATTATGTTATTTATTCCGCACAGTGAACGCCGTAAAAAAACAAACTAAAAAATACTGACATAATTGCTATTTTTTGGTCACTTTGTCTTCCAAAAATTGAAATAAAAAGTGATCAAAAAGTCGCATTTACCCAAAAATGGCACCTATAAAAACTATAACTCGTCTCGCTAAAAATAAGCCCTCATACAGCTCCGTCAACGAAAAAATTAAAACCGTTATGGCTCTCACAACATGGCGACAGAAAAAATCCATTCTCTTTACAAAAGTTATTTTATTGTGCAAAAAGTTGTAAAACATAAAAAAGTTCTATAAATTAGGTATCACCAGAATCGGACTGACCCGCAGAATAAAGCTAACATGCAATTTATAACGCGTGGTGAACACTGTATAAAAATAATTAAAAAAATAATGTCAGAATTGCTGTTTTTTGGTCACCCTGCCTCCCAAAAAAAAAAGGATAACATGTGATCAAAAAGTCGCATGTACCCCAAAATGGTACCAATAAAAACTACAGCTCGTCCCGCAAAAAAAACAGCCCTCATACCACTACGTCTATGAAAAAATAAAGTTAGTTAAGGCTCCAATAAGCCAGGAAATAAAAATATGCAGTTGTGCCGGCCCGAGGGGAACATTTCTTCTGTTCCAAGTGGCGAATTATCAAGGCCCCTAAAATTAGGGAACCAGGAAGGGGAGAGCCCAAACATATCTGCTGGAAGCGACGGTGCCCGTATTATACCAGGAAAACACTTCTCAGCAAAATTCCTCAAACTGCAAAGGTGTGGAGTGTGGACCAAAAGGGGGATAAGAAAGGACACAGTTTATCAGTGCGACACCGGCCTGTGCAGAAAGGATTGTGTCACAGCGTAACACACATCTATGGATTATTTTATTGTTTTTGTTTACCCCATTATTATACCACCTGACTATGCCCCTTATATACTCCGCCCGGCTTACATGTACCCGCACATTATAAACGGAAACACCAGTAGGACTCAATACAAAACTACTACAAGCAAAATCCACACTCCAAAAGCCAAATGGCGCTACCTCCATTCTGAACCCTACAGTGTGCCCAAACAGCAGTTTACTTCCACATATATGGCATCGCCATACCCGGGAGAACCCTTTTAACAATTTTTGGGGTGTGTGTCTCCAGTGGCACAAGCTGGGCGCCACATATTGGCATATCTATAGAAAAAAATCCCATTTTCACTCTGCAACATCGAGTGCACACCAATTTCTGCCAATCACCTGTGGTGTTAATGTGCTCACTACACCCCTAAGTGAATACCTTGAGGGGTGTAATTTCCAAAATGGGGTCACTTCTGGGGGGATCCACTGTTTTGGTCCCACAGGGACTTTGCAAATGCGACATAGCGCCCAGAAACCAATCCAGCAAAATCTGTACTCCAAAAGCCAAATGGTGCTCCTTCCCTTCTGAGCCCTACTCTGTGCCCAAACAGCCGTACACAGGAGAAGTTGCTTTACAAGTGTTGTGGTGCTTTTTTTCATTTATTTGTTGAGAAAATGAAACATTTTCAGCTAAAACTACGTCTTATTGAAGAAAAAGGATTTTTTTTTATTTTCACTGCCCAATTCTAATAAAATCTATGAAACACCTGTGGGGTCAAAATGCTCACTACACCCCTAGATGAATTCCTCAAGGGGTGTAGTTTTGTGAATGAAATCACTTTTGGGGAGTTTCCACTGTACTGACACCTTAGGAGCTTTGCAAAAAAGACATGGTGTCAAGAAACCAATCCAGCAAAATCTGTGCTCCAAAAGCCAAATGGCGCTCTTTCTCTTCTGATCCTTGCCGTGTGCCCAAACAGCAGTTTATGGCCACAAATGGGGTTTTGCCGTACTCCAGAGAAGTTGCTTTACAAATGTTGTTTTTTTTTATTCCTTTATTTGTTGAGAAAATGAAAAATTTTGAGCTAAAGCTACGTCTTATTGGAAAAAAAGGATTTTTTTTATCTTCACTGCCCAATTCTAATAAAATCTATGAAACCCCTGTGGGTTCAAAATGCTCACTACACCCCTAGATGGATTCTTCAAGGGGTGTAGTTACCTAAATGGAGTCACTTTTTTGGTGTTTTCACTGTTTTGGTCCCTTCGGGGCTTTGCAAATGCGACGTGGTCTCCGCAAACCATTCCTGCTAAATTTGAGCTGCAAAAGCCAAATGGCGCTCTTTTCCTTCTAAGCCCTGCTGTGTGTCCAAACAGCCGTTTATTACCACATGTGGGGTATTGTTTTACTCGGGAGAAATTGATTTACAAATGTAGTGGTGCATTTTCTCCTTTTAGTCCTTGTGGAAATTAGAAAAAAATAGCTAAACCTACATTTTCTTTGAAAGAATGTAGATCTTAATTTTCACGGCCTACTTCCAATAATTTCTCCAAAAAACCTGCGGGGTCAAAATGCTCACTATACCCCTAGATAATTTCCTCAAGGGGTATAGTTTCCGAAATGGGGTCACTTTTGGGGGATTTCCACTGTTTTGGCACCGCAAGAGCCTTTCAGACCCAACATGGTGCCTAAAATATTTTCTAATAAAAAAGGAGGCCCCAAAATCCTCTAGGTGTTCCTTTGTTTCTGAGGCCTGTGCTTCAGTCAATAAGTGCACTAGGGCCACATGTGGGGTATTTCTAAAAACTGCAGAATCTGGGCAATAGATATTGAGTTACGTTTCTCTGGTAAAACTTTCTGTGTTACAAAAAAAATTGATGAAAAATTAATTTCTGCAAAAAAAAAAAGAAATTTGAAAATTTCACATCTACTTTGCCTTAATTCCTGTGAAACATCTAAAGGGTTAAGAAACTTTCTAAATCCTGTTTTGAATACTCTGAGGGGTGAAGTTTTTAAAATAGGGTTACTTATCGAGGGTTTCTAATATATAAGGCCCTAAAATCCACTTCACAACTGAACTGGTCCCTGTAAGAATAGCCTTTGAAATTTTCTTGAAAATGTGAGAAATTGCTGCTAAAGTTCTAAGCCTTGTGATGTCATAGAAAAATAAAAGGATGTTCAAAAAACAATGCCAATCTAAAGTAGACATATGGGTGATGTTAATTAGCAACAATTTTGTGTGGTATTACCATCTGTCTTACAAGCATATACAGTGAAGGAAATAAGTATTTGATCCCTTGCTGATTTTGTAAGTTTGCCCACTGTCAAAGACATGAACAGTCTAGAATTTTTAGGCTAGGTTAATTTTACCAGTGAGAGATAGATTATATAAAAAAATAAAAATAAAATCACATTGTCAAAATTATATATATTTATTTGCATTGTGCACAGATAAATAAGTATTTGATCCCTTTGGCAAACAAGACTTAATACTTGGTGGCAAAACCCTTGTTGGCAAGCACAGCAGTCAGACATTTTTTGTAGTTGATGATGAGGCTTGCACACATGTTAGATGGAATTTTGGCCCACTCCTCTTTGCAGATCATCTGTAAATCATTAAGATTTCGAGGCTGTCGCTTGGCAACTCGGATCTTCAGCTCCCTCCATAAGCCCATTCCAGCCTTGTGCAGGTCTATGATCTTGTCCCTGACATCCTTAGAAAGCTCTTTGGTCTTGCCCATGTTGTAGAGGTTAGAGTCAGACTGATTAATTGAGTCTCTGGACAGGAGTCTTTTATACAGGTAACCATGTAAGACAGCTGTCTTTAATGCAGGCACCAAGTTGATTTGGAGCGTGTAACTGGTCTGGAGGAGGCTGAACTCTTAATGGTTGGTAGGGGATCAAATACTTATTTCTCTGTGCACAATGCAAATAAATATATATAATTTTGACAATGTGATTTTTCTTTTTTTTTTTTTTATATAATCTATCTCTCACTGGTAAAATTAACCTAGCCTAAAAATTCTAGACTGTTCATGACTTACAAAATCAGCAAGGGATCAAATACTTATTTCCTCCACTGTACATATAAATTTAGAAAAATGCTAATTTTTGCAATTTTTCGCTAAATTTTGGTGTTTTTCACAATTAAATACTTAATGTATCAAGCTAATTTTGCCAGTAACATAAAGTCCAATGTGTCACAAGAAAACAATCTCAGAATCGCTTGGATAGGTAAAAGCATTCCGAAGTTATTACCACATAAAGTGAAACATGTCAGATTTGAAAAAATTGGCTGCGTCCTGAAGGCCAAAACAGGCTGTGTCCTGAAGGTGAATAAATCCACCCTTTTTTCATCTATCTGGAAGTCCTGTGGCCGTTATTTTGTCCTATGGTATATATATATATATATATATATATATATATATATATAAAAAATTTATTTTTTTATTTATTTACTTTCTTGTTGCCTATGTAGGTGCAGACATATTTGTGTATGGATATATATATATATATATATATATATATATATATGTATGGACAAGCATTGCTGAAGCTGATTTAAGTTATATTCCATTCTAAAGCTACAGGGATCTTTCTACTGGCAGTCCATGTGGTAACCAGCTGTCATGGGGGTAGCAGTGTTTTAGGGTACATTATACATCTGCTGTGTTTTATAGGATGCAGACACTGGCGTAGCTATAGGGGTCGCAGCGGTCACAATTTGCGACCGGGCCCAGAAGCCAGGTGGGCCCACAGCCCCCCGCACCACATCAATAAAAAGTTACTATAGTAACTCGGGCCGCGGGCCCCTGTTACTATAGTAACAGACTGTACTTACCTTCCTGGTTCCGGATCGCAGCGGAGGTCCTGACGTCAATCGCTATGGGCCGCACACAACATCGAGAGGACAGGACCTCCGCCGCGGCTGAAGAGGAAGGTAAGATTAGTAGCCCTGACTGGCGAGGTCCGACTCCCGGGACCCGCCAATCAGCTGTTTTGAAAGGGCCGCAGCACTCTGAAGAGAGCTGCTTCACCTTCATTCCGGTCACACTGTGAATCGGTGTCGGCGATTCACAGTGTGAGCGAGTAGTGAAATGAAGGGGAACAGCTGTCGTACGAGTGCTGTGGCCCCTTCAAAACAGCTGATTGGCGGGTCCCGGGAGACGGACACCGACACATCAGCTATTGATGGCCTATCCTGAGCATTGGCCATCAATGTTTAGGGACTGCACAACCCCTTTAAGCCTACGATGTAGCAGGCTTAGAGGGCCCATTAGACAGGATCACAGATTGTGTGATCCCGTCTGCTGGGCCCTGTATCTAAGACAATCACATGGTAGGCTTAGATACATGGCCCATGTCTGATGGGCCCTGTATATAAGCCTACCACACTGTAGGTTTAGATACAGGGCACCAGCACACAGTAATCTTATACTGTATAACATTACTGTCTGCTGGACTCTGTATCTAAGCCTACCTTGTGGTACGCTTAGATACAGGGTCCCACAGACAGTATCACACATGGGCCCTGTATCTAAGCCTAACACATGTGTTACTAATCGTTTTTTTTTGTGTGTTTTCTTACAGGTTCGGTTGTTGGACTACGTCGGATTCCAGGACTACTTCGATGACGGCTTTTTTTTTTATTATCAATGAAATGGTTAATGAGAGTTGTGTGGGTTTTTTTTTTTATTTCAATAAAATATCTTTTCTATGTTTTTTTTTTTTTTTTAAACTATATTACTACTGCCTTAGTAATGGCCGCCGGCTGATTGACAGCATCCATTGCTAAGGTGGGGCTTAGTGTTAGCCAGTGCAGAGGCTAACACTAACCCCCTTTATTACCCCGGTACCCACCGCCACCAGGGGTATCGGGAAGAGCTGGGTACGATCCAGTACCTGACCATCTGTAGTGATGGTCGGCCACTGGGGTGGCCGCATGCTGGTACTATCAGGAGGGGAAAGGCCAAAAACAGTGGCCCTCCCCACCCTGGTAATGCTAGGCTGCTGCTGCTTTATTGTATCTGGCTGGTTATGAAAAATGGGGGGGACCCCACGTCATTTAAAAAAAATAAAATAAAAAATAAATGGAAAGAACGATGTCGGGTCCCCCCCAATTTTCATAACCAGCCAGATACAACACAGCAGCAGCAGGCAGCATTACCACGGTGGTAGGGGCCACTGTTTTTGGCCTTTCCCAGCCTGATACTAACAGCCTGCGACCGTGCCGGTGCCTGCCCGTCACTACAGATGGTCGGGTAATGGTTCGTACCCGGCTCTTCCCAGCACCCCTGGTGGCGGTGGGTACCGGGGTAATAATGGGGGTTAGTGTTGGCCTTTGCACTGGCTAACATTAAGCCCCGCCTTAGTAATGGAGGTTGTCAATCAGCCAGAGGCCATTACTAAGGCGGTGATAATAAAGTTTAAAAAGATACAAGCACATGGAAAAAATATTTTATTGAGAATAAAAAAACGCCGTCATTGACGTCTTCGTATCCGAAGTCCAACAACCGAACCTGTAAAAAAACACAAACACACAAAAATAATCAGTAACACATAAAGAAGCAAAACAATTATTATTCTTACCTTTCCTGGGTCCAGCGCTGGAGCCGCAATGTCAGCGAGCTGAGTCCTGTATCTAATCCAATCATGTGTGATACTGTCTGCTGGGCCCTATATCTAATCCAATCATGTGTGATACTGTCTGCTGAGCCATTGTATCTAATCCGATCATGTGTGATACTGTCTGCTGGGCCCTATATCTAATCCAATCATGTGTGATATTGTCTGCTGAGTCACTGTATCTAATCCTATCATGTGTGATACTGCCTTCTGAGCCACTGTATCTAATCCTATCATGTGTGATACTGCCTTCTGGGCCACTGTATCTAATCCTATCATGTGTGATACTGTCTGCTGAGCCACTGTATCTAATCCTATCATGTGTGATACTGCCTTCTGGGCCACTGTATCTAATCCTATCATGTGTGATACTGTCTGCTGAGCCACTGTATCTAATCCTATCATGTGTGATACTGTCTGCTGAACCACTGTATCTAATCCTATCATGTGTGATACTGTCTGCTGGGCCCTATCTCTAATCCTATCATGTGTGATACTGTCTGCTGAGCTACTGTATCTAATCCCATCATGTGTGATACTGTCTGCTGGGCCACTGTATCTAATCCTATCATGTGTGATACTGTCTGCTGAGCCACTGTATCTAATCCTATCATGTGTGATACTGTCTGCTGGGCCCTATCTCTAATCCTATCATGTGTGATACTGTCTGCTGAGTCATTGTATCTAATCCTATCATGTGTGATACTGTCTGCTGGGCCACTGCATCTAATCCTATCATGTGTGATACTGTCTGCTCAGCCACTGTATCTAATCCTATCATGTGTGATACTGTCTACTCAGCCACTGTATCTAATCCTATCATGTGTGATACTGTCTGCTGAGCCAATGTATCTAATCCTATCCATAGTTTATAGGGTCGTAGTGCTATAGATATGCTATGCTGTCTCCTATACACACATTTCTTTTTGGGCGGACACATATGTATTGGGGCTATTTCCCCTGACATTTTAAGCCTTGAGGGTATGTTCACACGGCAGCGTCCGTTACGGCTGAAATTACGGAGCTGTTTTCAGCCGTAATGGCATGTTGCAGGCGTCTTTCGCTGCGTCCATTACGGACGTAATTGGAGCTGTTTTTCCATGGTGTCCATAGAAAACGGCTCCATTTACGTCTGAAGAAGTGACAGGCACTTCTTTGACGTGGGCGTCTATTTACGCCCCGCCTTTTGACAGCGGCACGTAAAAAAAATGACCGTCGGCACAGAACATCGTAAAGCCCATTCAAATGAATGGGCAGATGTTTGCCGACGCTTTTGAGCCGCATTTTCGGATGTAATTCGGGGCTAAAACGCCCGAATTACATCCGTAAATAGTGTGTGTGAACCCAGCCTTAGTGACGCCCCCGGCTGCTAGTGCTGCATTGTTGGGTCACTTAGGAGACCCAGCGTCGGCCATGAGAAGTTTGCGGGGGGGTGGGGCCCAATAAGAACTTTTGCATCGGGGCCGATGAGCCTTTAGCTACGCCCCTGGATGCAGATAGTATATACTGTTTCAGCCAAACTACTCAGAAGCGGTTTTATATAAAGAGCCACATGTACATTCTCTCAAATTTCCATGGCCTCAGGTTACAATGTTTTCAACAAGTGAAGATCCAGCAATTCAGCATGCATATTTCACTTGTAAACTCCTATGACTGGTCACATAGAACATATTATCAGTAGGTCACATTGGGGTCAGTTAGATCCAATCAGCTGTTTTACTGAAGTGCATGGGCTGATTAGCAACATCAGTGCTACATGTCAGGAGTGGGAGGATGAGCTGCTCCTTTTGACACCAGGTGACGTTGGCCCCATTTAATTTTTCTCTGTACATTGTGTGTATTGTTCAGGAGTCTAAAGACGCTACTGTGATATTTGGAGCTTAGGAACCAATTACTAATTTTCCATAAAGATGTAGTCTCATATTACAACATTATTGAGCCACGGAATTAATTAATATTGAAAGTTGGGCGTACACTAAATGTTATTCTTCTTTATAAATTCAGTCATTGGGGCAGATGTACTAATGTGTCTGCAACTCGAATATGTTGTGAATTGCGACAACAATGGTGCATCTTGGAGCAGCTTGGCACATTTCTTGTTAATCCAGATGTTTGGCCCTCACTGGACACATTTGAAAGTGTCCCAAAAAGGAGCATGGCTAACCGGAAAAGGGGTGCGGCTTAAAATGTGCCATCATGTGCCAAAAAAAACTGCCGCAAAATTCTGTAGCAAGCAAAGCCAAATTAAAGGTGGCATAAGAAGGAGAAAAGTGTCTAGCTTGTCAAGTAAGATGCGGCAAATTCATCATACAGCATTCACCACTGTGATGATTTTGGTGCATCTTCTGACTGCGTTGTCTGAGTTTACACTGTCTAAAACTTAGACAGCATTAGTATATATGCCCCATTGTCTGGTGCTATGAGGACCTTCTTACTACACAGATGGGCTGCTGTGTAATCTACTCTTTAGGAAGACTCAGATTTCTCTATTTCATTTATTGAAAGCAGTGACCAATCAAGGGCCTACAAAAGGCAACCCGTGTTCTGTAAGTAATCAATGTATATGAGAAATATGATATTTATTATATAAAGGACCCTAGCTCTGTCTTGTCATATTGCCTGTTATTGGGCATACTTTGATATATGGCAGTACATTATGTAAAATATAGAAAAGAAAAAAACATGGAAGCATATTTTTTACATTAAATAAAATTTTAAATATACTATAATTCCAAAGACACAACAAAATCCAAAGACATCTCTACCATCCCTACAACCGGAACAACCTGCACCAAAAAATTATACATGTAAAACTGCATTTTTCGCCAAAAAATAAATGATAATGAATTAAATATTAATGTACCATATATGTAACAAAAAAGCAAATAAAGATAGTACAATTTATTCTACAATAAAAAAGTGCCTCATACAGCTGTGTCAGTCTAAAAAACAAACCTTATGGCCAGTGAAATGCAAAGAGGTCCTCAGGGCCCAGATTGGCTTAGTCCTTAAAGGGGTTGTCCCAAGTTGATAAATGGAGCTATAAAGCTCCCCCATGTAAAAATAAGAAGAATTCTAATTACCTGTCCGTCGTCCAGCGATGTCGTTTTCTTGATATCCTTGATTGAAGTTGCGGTCGGTCCATCTTTGTATCCTGCTCGTTGCCTAGGTTCCCGGCCACCGCTATTTACCTTTAGCGGTGGCCGCGCATGCGTAATGACATCCTCTGCGTCCTGAACAGAGGATGTCATTTACTCGTGAACGCGCATTTCGGTGCATCTCGGCGCATGCGCAGGAGATGCAGTGGAAGGCACCCGTCGCAAGAAGTCTGCGCTCCGCTAAAGGTAAGTGTGTGTGTGTGCGTGTGTGTGTCTGTGTTTGTGTATATATGGGTGTGTTTGTGTATATGTTTGTGTATATGTGTGTGTGTGTTTATGTGTGAGTGTATATATGGGTGTATTTGTGTGTATGTGTATATGTTCGTGTATATTTTTGTGTTTGTGTATATGTGTGTGTGTTTGTGTGTTTATGTGTGTATATATGGGTGTGTTTATGTATATGTTTGTGTGTATATGTTTGTGTGTGTTTTTGTATATGTGTGGGTTTGTGTATGTGTTTGTGTATATATGGGTGTGTTTGTGTACATATGTTTGTGTGTATATGTGTATATGTTTGTGTGTATATGTGTGTGTGTGTTTTTTTGGTGTGTTTATGTGTGTGTGTTTGTGTATATATGGGTGTGTTTGTGTATATGTTTGTGTGTGTGTGTGTGTTTGTGTATGTGTGTTTGTGTATATATGGGTGTGTTTGTGTATATGTTTGTGTGTATATGTGTGTGTGTGTGTTTGTGTTTATGTGTGTGTGTTTGTGTATATATGGGTGTGTTTGTTTATGTGTATATGTGTGTGTGTGTGTGTTTATGTGTGAGTGTATATATGGGTGTATTTGTGTGTATGTGTATATGTTCGTGTATATTTTTGTGTTTGTGTATATGTGTGTGTGTTTGTGTGTTTATGTGTGTATATATGGGTGTGTTTGTGTATATGTTTGTGTGTATATGTTTGTGTGTGTTTTTGTATATGTGTGGGTTTGTGTATGTGTTTGTGTATATATGGGTGTGTTTGTGTACATATGTTTGTGTGTATATGTGTATATGTTTGTGTGTATATGTGTGTGTGTGTTTTTTTGGTGTGTTTATGTGTGTGTGTTTGTGTATATATGGGTGTGTTTGTGTATATGTTTGTGTGTGTGTGTGTGTTTGTGTATGTGTGTTTGTGTATATATGGGTGTGTTTGTGTATATGTTTGTGTGTATATGTGTGTGTGTGTGTTTGTGTTTATGTGTGTGTGTTTGTGTATATATGGGTGTGTTTGTGCATATGTGTATATGTTTGTGTGTATATGTTTGTGTATTTTTGTATATGTATATTTGTGTGTTTGTGTATATGTGTGTTTGTGTATATATGGGTGTGTTTGTGTACATGTGTTTGTGTATAGGTTTGTGTGTATATGTGTGTTTTTTGGACAAGGAAGAGAAGAGGTTTGGATCCAGCGCTGTATGGGATGTAAAACGGAAACGATTTCCAAGTTTAATAGTCCTTTTAAAAGAAATCCAGTAGTGTGGAGTCCTGGTGTGAAGAAAGCGGGGGGTGGTATCCTCAGAGCCTACGCGTTTCGGACGGCTTCTGCGTCCTTAGACTTGGCTGTGATATGTTTTAAATTGAGCGCGCTGTCAAATTTAAATACTAGATCCGGTGGTGCAGCTGATTTGTAATTGCGTTCCACGGTTGTCAAACCTTTGGAACGCAAACCGTAAGTAGAGATATTATCGACAAACAGCGATACTTTGGTCTTGTTGTCGGGTATGTAATTAATACAGTGGGACATGTGCATCCGACTAACTTTATGTATTTAGTATGTGTTAGTGATCGATAGGAAGGTTTCTGGAGAGATGCTGTGCTTGTGGTTATGTTCATAACTAATTGGGAGTTTGCGTTTCAGGCCTCGTGACTAAGTGGAACGCACGTCAATAGTCGGAGGATCAGAGTCCCGTATCTGGCGTCTCCAATGGATCGTGCATGAATTCCCCAATGAAGGTAAGTAAAATGAAAAACTATCTTGTATCACTATGTAAATTCTAAATACAAATATGGTAATATGTGAGTGTTTGTGCTTGGACATGACTCGAGGGGAGGTGTGCCCAGTTGGCATTAATGTAAATTGTAAAATTAAATGGTTGGTATGTATATATGATTAAACACTGCTTGCGGGGGATATATGACCAGTTAACCCTGGTATGAGGGTAAATGGCAAGGCGCTCAATGTATTGTGACGAGGATAAGGGGTCGGGGGTGGGGAGAGTGCAAATAGGACAACAACTGGAACAAAATAAAATGGATACATAGTGGGAAAACGAAGGCTAAGTGATGTGAGGGATGGTGTACATGGCAAGTAGCATATGTTATGCATGTACGGACATGGGGTATAAAAGTAGGTGTCTTGGAGAGACTAGATGTTAGATCATTGTATGTAAATTGGCTTTGAGGTCGTAAAATGAGGGAGCTCATGTGGAAGAAAGTAATGCTGCGTAAATATTAGGTTAATATTGGAACATTAGATCTTTTCTAAGGTTGAGGCCGTCCGGATATCTGGTTTTTAATCTGTAGATCCAGTATGCTTCCCTGAGATGAGTTTTGTGTTTTATGTCACCTCCCCTTTTGGACGGGTGCATTTTTTCAATGGCATAGCAACGTAAGGTTTTTGTAGTTCGGTTGTGGTGAACTATAAAGTGTTTTGACGCGTTAGAAATATTAAGGATGTTAATATTTCTCACGTAACTGAGGTGTTCTAAAATTCTCGTTTTTAATTGGGTCAATTCTGGAAAGAGTGTATGAATGGCTCGACACATTATTGCAACCATTAGCACAAAAAACTCCTGGCTTCCTAAGTGACACCAAAAACGTCCTAAATTCGTTATACAATAAACGTTGGGAAAAAAACTACACATGGCTCACATGTGATGTTGTATCACTGTAAACATCTATTCCCCATCAAATAGCCTATGCCGCCCTTGACTACCATCTATCTAAACACAGCATCTATGAAAAAAACTTCCAAACTTATATCTTAGAAGTACTCATGTTTCTAATGACTAACAACTACTTTCAATTTGATGCAAAATATTACCTTCAACTCAAGGGCGTCTCCATGGGAGCCAAGTTCTCTCCATCAATAGCGAACTTAGTAATGTCATGGTGGGAACAATCTCACATTTTCTCTACTGACAACGTGTATGGCCACTGCATTGAATGGTACGGAAGGTACATCGATGATATTTTGCTTATCTGGAAAGGGGACATCAATATCATCCCTGCTTTCGTAGAAGCTTTGAACCACAACCAATGTAACCTCAAATTTACATACAATTACAACACTACCAACATTGTATTTTTGGATCTGGAACTAAATGGCAAAGAAGGCCAAATTATATCTACCCAAACTCATCGAAAACCCACATCCTCAAACAGCATACTTCATGCAAAAAGCAACCACTCAAGACAAACTATCAAGGCCATACCAGTGGGTGAGATGCATCGGGCAAAACGAAATTGTACTTCCCATAGTCAGTTTGAAATAGAAGAGGAACTAATCAAAACCAGACTTAAAGCAAGAGGCTATCCCCCATGGTCACTCAGTAGAGCAAGCGACATCATGACCAAAAAATCTAGAACCCAGTTACTCGGATATAGTAACAAAAATACCGACAAAGGTTCTATGATCCAATCTGTTGACAACCAGCCCACATTGATCCTGCAACAGAGTAACCAGTTCATGCAAATAAAAAATCTAGTCATCAACTACTTACCTATCCTCAAGGAAGATGACAGCATGCGCTCCATTCTGGCCGGAGGATGTCGAATCGTGGCAAGGAAGGCACCCTCTTTAGGCAGCATTCTGTCCCCGTCATTCTTCACATCAAATGAAAACACAAGAACAACGTGGTTAGAAACCAAAGGTTTCTACAAGTGTGGTCAGCACCCCTGCAAGGTCTGTTCCTACGCCCATCCAACCAAAACTTTCAGCAATTCTACACAATCAGACACATTCAGTATCCAAAATTACATCAATTGCAATACTGAATCTGTCATCTATATAATAGAATGCACAGAATGCCAGCTGAAATACGTAGGTTGCACCAACCGGAAATTAAAAACGAGAATTTTAGAACACCTCAGTTACGTGAGAAATATTAACATCCTTAATATTTCTAACGCGTCAAAACACTTTATAGTTCACCACAACCGAACTACAAAAACCTTACGTTGCTATGCCATTGAAAAAATTCACCTGTCCAAAAGGGGAGGTGACATAAAACACAAAACTCATCTCAGGGAGGCATACTGGATCTACAAATTAAAAACCAGATATCCGGATGGCCTCAACCTTAGAAAAGATCTGATGTTCCAATATTAACCTAATATTTACGCAGCATTACTTTCTTCCACATGAGCTCCCTCATTTTACGACCTCAAAGCCAATTTACATACAATGATCTAACATCTAGTCTCTCCAAGACACCTACTTTTATACCCCATGTCCGTACATGCATAACATATGCTACTTGCCATGTACACCATCCCTCACATCACTTAGCCTTCGTTTTTCCACTATTTATCCATTTTATTTTGTTCCAGTTGTTGTCCTATTTGCACTCTCCCCACCCCCGACCCCTTATCCTCGCCACAATACATTGAGCGCCTTGCCATTTACCCTCATACCAGGGTTAACTGGTCATATATCCCCCGCAAGCAGTGTTTAATCATATATACATACCAACCATTTAATTTTACAATTTACATTAATGCCAACTGGGCACACCTCCCCTCGAGTCATGTCCAAGCACAAACACTCACATATTACCATATTTGTATTTAGAATTTACATAGTGATACAAGATAGTTTTTCATTTTACTTACCTTCATTGGGGTATTCATGCACGATCCATTGGAGACGCCAGATACGGGACTCTGATCCTCCGACTATTGACGTGCGTTCCACTTAGTCACGAGGCCTGAAACGCAAACTCCCAATTAGTTATGGACATAACCACAAGCACAGCATCTCTCCAGAAACCTTCCTATCGATCACTAACACATACTAAATACATAAAGTTAGTCGGATGCACATGTCCCACTGTATTAATTACATACCCGACAACAAGACCAAAGTATCGCTGTTTGTCGATAATATCTCTACTTCCGGTTTGCGTTCCAAAGGCTTGACAACCGTGGAACGCAATTACAAATCAGCTGCACCACCGGATCTAGTATATAAATTTGACAGCGCGCTCAATTTAAAACATATCACAGCCAAGTCTAAGGACGCAGAAGCCGTCCGAAACGCGTAGGCTCTGAGGATACCACCCCCCGCTTTCTTCACACCAGGACTCCACACTACTGGATTTCTTTTAAAAGGACTATTAAACTTGGAAATCGTTTCCGTTTTACATCCCATACAGCGCTGGATCCAAACCTCTTCTCTTCCTTGTCTCCTACCGTGTGCCGACACGAGGATCCGGGCGCTATTAGCGACACATTCCATTGTGTCAGGTGAGCTGGAGGATTCCTCCCCCCCTTCCTATTTGTGTTTTTTGGAGTTTATGTGTGTGTGTTTGTGTATATATGGGTGTGTTTGTGCATGTGTATATGTTTGTGTGTATATGTTTGTGTGTTTTTGTATATGTGTGTGTTTGTGTATTATGTGTGTGTTTGTGTATATATGGGTGTGTTTGTGTATATGTGTGTGTGTTTGTGTATATGTGGGTGTGTTTGTGTATATGTTTGTGTATATATGGGTGTGTTTGTGTATATGTGTGTGTGTTTGTGTATATGTGGGTGTGTTTGTGTATATGTTTGTGTGTATATGTTTGTGTATGTGTTTGTGTGTTTGTGTATATATGGGTGTTTGTGTACATGTGTTTGTGTATATGTTTGTGTGTATATGTGTGTGTTTGTGTGTATATGTGTGTGTTTGTGTATATGTTTGTGTGTATGTGTTTGTGTGTTTATGTGTGTGTTTGTGTAATATATGGGTGTGTTTATATGTGTTTGTGTATATGTTTGCGTGTGGTTGTTTGTGTATGTGTAGGTGAGTATAAGTATCGGTATTGTTCACATTGATAACTTTTTTTTTATGTTGTTGTAGATTTTGATGTACCAATTGGACTACATCTTCGATTCGTTGGACTACTGCGTAGATCTACGTTTTTTGAAAATTTTAATAAAATGGTTAACGAGGGTTTTGATGGGGATTTCTTATTTAAATAAAAAAAAATTGTCTTTTTTTTCAAACTTTATTAGTGTCTAGATAATGGTAGTTGGCTGATTGACAGCGTCCATTATTAAGGCGGTACTTAGTGTTAGCCGGTGCAGAGGCTAGCACTAACCACCCATTATTACCCCGGTACCCACCACCACCAGGGGTGCCGGGAAGAGCTTGGTACGATCCAGTACCCGACCATCTGTTGTCATGGTCGGGTACTGGGGCGGCCGTAGGCTGGTATTATGAGGCTGGGAAGGGCCAAAAACAGTGGACCTTCCCACCCTTGTAATGCTAGGCTGCTGCTGCTGTGTTGTATCGGGCTGGTTATAAAAATGTGGGGGACCCCCACGTCGTTTTTTTTTTAAAATCTAACAATAGACGTTGGGTCCCCCACATTTTTAATAACCAGCCATATACAAGGCCGCAGCAGCCTGGCATTACACAGGTGGGAGGGGCCACTGGTTTAGTACATTCCCAGGCTAATAACACTGTGTTGTTTGTGGCTGGTTATGATAAATTGGGTGGAACCCCATGTCTTTTTAATAAAAATAATAAATAAATAATAAAAAAAAATGACGTGGGGTCCCCCCCATTTTTCATAACCAGCCAGATACAACACAGCAGCAGCAGCCTAGCATTACAAGGGTGGGAAGGTCCACTGTTTTTGGCCCTTCCCAGCCTCATAATACCAGCCTGCGGCCGCCCCAGAGCCCGGCCATCACAACAGATGGTCGGGTACTGGATCGTACCCAGCTCTTCCCGGCACCCCTGGTGGTGGTGGGTACCGAGGTAATAATGGTGCTTAGTGTTAGCCTCTGTACCGGCTAACACTAAGCCTCCCCTTAGTAATAGACCTTGTCACTCAGACAGCGGCCATTACTAAAGTGATAGTAATAAAACTTGAAAAGAAAAGACAAAGATATAGATAAAATATTTTATTGAAATAAAGCACCCCCAACACAACCCTCATTAACCATTTTATTGATGAAAAAAAAAGCGTCATCTAAGTAATCCTCGAAACCGACGTAGTCCAAACACCAAACCTGTAAAAAATCAAAAATATAAAAAAAAAAATGAAATAAAACATGTCGTAGGCTTAGTTTCACTTTCATGTGTGATACTGACTGTTATACCATGTATAGAAGCCTGCGGCAAAGTTGGCTTAGATACAGGGCGCCGGCAGACCGTATCATAAATGGCCATACAGACATTTATACAAACAAACATACATACATACATGCAAACATACATGCACATATACACATACAAACATGACAACATACATGCAAGCAAACATACATACAAGCAAACATACATACAAGCAGACATACATACAAGCAAACATACATACAAGCAAACATACATACAAGCAAACATACATACATACATACAAGCAAACATACATGCAAACATACATGCAAACATACATACATACAAGCAAACATACATACAAGCAAACATACATACAAGCAAACATACATACAAGCAAACATACATACATGCAAACATACATACATGCAAACATGCATACATGCAACCATACATACATGCAAACATACATACAAGCAAACAAACATACAAGCAAACATACATACATGCAAACATACATACATGCAAACATACATACATGCAAACATACATACAAGCAAACATACATACATGCAAACATACATACAAGCAAACATACATACAAGCAAACATACATACAAGCAAACATACAAACATACATACAAGCAAACATACATACACACACGCAAACATACATGCAAACATACATACATACAAGCAAACATACATAAAAGCAAACATACATACATGCAAACATACATGCATGCAAACATACATACATGCAAACATACATACATACAAGCAAACATACATACAAGCAAACATACATACATGCAAACATACATACATGCAAACATACATATATGCAAACATACATGCATACATACATACATGCAAACATACATACATGAAAACATACATACATGCAAACATACATGCACATGTACACATACATGCACATATACACATACAAACATGACAACATACATACAAGAAAACATACATACATACATACATACATGCAAACATACATGCACATATACACATACATGACAACATACATACAAAAATAAACTCACCTAAGACGTTCCCACGAAGAGCTGAACGGTCCCGTCACTTTTCTTCTCCCATTCACAATAACAGAGCGGCGGACGCAGATGGCGTAATCACGTGGGCCTGATATGATTACGTCATCTGCGCCACAACGCACTGTTACTATGAATGCGAGCGGCGCCAAGAAGAAGGAAGATGGCAAGTGACGGGACCGTTCAGAGCGCCGTTCGAACGTCTTAGGTGAGTTGATTTTTTTAATATATTTTTAGTTGTTCGCCGGGTGCTGATGCAGCACCGGTGCGGCGGGTACAAAAATGTAGTGACAGGGTGGGGGAGGGAAAAGTGGCTTGCCGAAACGGGGTGAATGTAATGTAGTGTAGTGTAGGGTTGATGACATTCACGGTAAGTTCGTCTCAATCGGGCTTACCATGCCCGCTTGAGACGAACATTCTCCCGATGTTGCTAGAACTACAGTATGTAGCAACATCGGGAGCGCGCACACTGCAGAGCAGAGCGGCTTGATTGACATCAAGCCGCTCACGACCCTTTTTAGAAAAGATAACCAGCACTTGCTGAGTTATCAAGTGTAAAAAAAAGGCACTTAGGAAATGAATGTTAACATTTTTTTTAACAGCAAATGTTTTAAAATTCATTTCCTGCTTAGAATGTGTAAACAAAAAAAATTTGAGTCAACTTGGGACAACCCCTTTAAGTCCTTAAGGTGTTAAGATGGAATGTTTTACACCGGAAACAGTTAAGAATAGAATGTTTTCTACAACTATTGGGAATCGAGCTTTGGAGTCTGAATATTTTCATCTTTTGTTTTTTTTCTCCTTCACACATTTACAGCGTTGTAGTAAAAATAGAAACTGTTTAGTATTTTTACATTTTACTTTAGATTTTGCTTTGTACTGCTTTATTTTAAATGCTAACAGACATCTTAGTATAAAGTACAGAAGCATAGTTGAAAGGTTAAGGCTGTATGATTTTAACTTTAGATTAAAAGTTACTCTGCAACACTAGTGTTAAACCGTCTTAAAAAATCATAAATCATTTATCTTCTGATCGGACAATTTTAAGCAATGCTCGGGTCACAGTTAGGGCACAATAAGAGCACCAAAGCTTTACGGCTTTACTTTGTTTTCTGGCGTTTTAGATAAAGAGCTTCAGTTTCCATAGCTACAGTAACCTCCGTGAACTAAATTCTTTATTATTACTTAAAGTCTTCATAAAGTTGTTACTATTTGGATGTAGTCATCAGTTATCAGGACCAAACCATATATCATAAATAATTTTACATGGAGCTCTTCCTCCAATCTATATATATATAAAACGTTCAGCCATAAAATTAAAACCACCCTCCTACTATCGTGTAGGTCCCTCTTGTACCTGCAAATCATCTCTGTTCTGTGGTATCTGGCACAAAGCCGATAGCGGCAGATTTTTTTACGCCCATCAAGTGGCGAGGTGACGCCTCCACGGATTTGACTTTTTTCCAGCACATCCCACAGATATTCGATTGAATTGAGATCTGAGGAAATTGGAGGCCAAGTCAACAACTTGAACACTTATACTGTCATATTCATCAATCCATTCCTGAACAATTTTTGCAGTGTGCCAAGGTGCATCATCCTACTGAAAGAGGGCACTGCCATTAGGGAATACTGTTGCCATGAAGGGGTGTTTAGGCAGGTGGTATGTGATTCCACATAAATGCCAGGACTTAAGATTTCCTAGCGGAATATTTCCCAGAGCATCACACTGCCTCCGCCGCTTTGCCTTCTTCCCATAGAGCATCCTGGTCCCAATCTTTTCTTCAGGTAAGCGACGCACAAGCACCCGGGCCTTCCAAATGATGTAAAAGACAACGAGATTCATTAAACCAGGCCACCTTCTTCCATTGCTCCATGGTCCAGTGCTGAAGTTCACATGCCAATTGCAGCTGCTTTCGGAGGTGGAGTGGGGTCAGCATTGGCTCTTTGACTGGTTTGCAGTCTGCAAACTGCAATGTACTGTGTGTTCTAACACCCATCTATAATAGCCAAAATTAAGTTTCAGCAATTTGTGCTACAGTAGCTCTTCTGTGGGATCAGACCAGACAGGCTAGTTTCCACTACCCATGCGCCTCAATGAGCCTTGTGCACCTATGATCCTGTCTCCAGTTTATTTTTTTGGTAGGTACTAACCACTGTATATCGGGAATACCCCACAAGATCTGCCATATTGGAGCTGCTTGAAGATGCCAGTCATCTATCCATCACAACTTAGCCCTTGTCAAAGACACTCAGATTGCTGCTTTCAAAACATTAATTAATTCAGGTACTGTAACCAAAGTTATTCAGCTCACCTACTGTCAGACGTTTAACTTGTTATAACTGAACTGTGTGTACAGATGTAGCCATCTTTTACTTGATTCTGATAACTTGCTGCGGTGTGATATCACACAACAAAAGCCATTGAAAAGTCATTGAAAAAGTCAACATAAGAGTTATAGACATTGTTTATTTAACCCCTTCCCGCACCTTGACATTAATGCACGTCAATGTGTGCAGTAAGTTTGCGCACCTTGACGTGCAGTAACGTCTGTGCTTTGACAGTTAACCACCGCGCGGCGCTACACCGCAGCGGCGGTTAACTGTGCAGGGTGTCTGCACTGCATTCCCCGTTGCCGATCAGTGGCCCATCGCCGCTGATTTCGGCAGTTAACCCCTTAATTGCGGCGTTCGATTTTGAACGCCACAATTAAGGTGTTTAGAGCCGATCGGCAGCCCCCATGTGAAATCACGGGGGCTGGCGATGGTACACATGGCAACCGGATGCCAAACAATGGCTTCCGGGCTGCCATGTACAGAAGCCTATGAGGACCAGCCGGAGGCTGGTCGTCGTAGGCTTCCTGTCAGTGTGACTGTTACGTCACAATGACAGTTGGAATGCATTACACTACTTGTGTAGTGTAATGTATTCCAGCAGCGATCAGAGCTGTAAGTCTAAGTGTCCCCTAGTAGGACAAGTGAAAAAAGTAAAAAAAAGAATAAAAATGTTTTAAAAAAAGTGTAAAAATAAAAGTTATAAGTGACATAAACAAGTACTGCTTTTTTTTCCTATAATAAGTCTTTTATTATAGGAAAAAAAATGAACACGTAAAAAAAAGTACACACATTTGGTATCACCACGTTTGTAACGACCCCAACTATAAAACTATAATATTATTTTTCCCGCACGGTGAACACCGCCAAAAAATTTACGAAAAACAATGCCAGAATCAGTATTTTTTGGTCACCACACCTCCCAAAATATACAATAAAAAGTGATCAAAAAGTTGCATGTACGCTAAAATAGTACCGATACAAACTACAATCCGTCCTGCAAAAAAACAAGCCCTTACACAGCTTTTTTGACTGAAAAATAAAAAACTTATGGCTCTCAGAATATCGTGACACAAAAAATAAATTATTTTCTAAATATGTTATTTTATTGCGCAAATGCTGCAAAACATAAAAAAAACGATATACATATGGTATCGCTGTAATTGTACCGACCCGCAGATTAAATATAATGGTCATTTATAGCCAAGGGTGAACGCTGTAAAAAATAAATAAAAATCATTGTCAGAATTGATGGTTTTTGGTCACCTGGCTTGCCGAAAAATGGAATAAAAAGTGATCAACAAAATCGCATGTACCCCAAAATGGTACCAATGAAATCTACAGATTGTCCCGCAAAGAATAAGACCTCACATGGCTCCGGTGGTGAAAAAATAAAAAAAGTTCTGGCTCCCAGAATATGGCGATGCAAAATGTGCAGTGTTCCAAAAGAGGATAAGATCAGGCGCCATTTATAAGTGCCACAAAGGCCACATATCTGCGGATTGTTATTTATACCCTCTTATTATGCCCCTGATGTACTCTGCCCAGTCTACATATGCCCCCACATTATAAACTGAAATACCAGCACAACACCAGAGCTACTACCAAGCAAAATCTGCGCTCCAAAAGCCAAATGGGGTCCCTCCCTTCTGAGCTCTACAGCGTGCCCAAACAGCCGTTTACGTCCACCAATATGGCATCGCCATATCCGGGAGAACCCGGTTAAAATTTTATGAGGTATTTGTGGCACAAACTGGTACACAACATATAGTGCACTAAAATGGCACATCAGTGGAAAATTTTAATTTTCACTCTGCACCATCCGTTGCGCATTAAACCCTTCGCGCACCATGATTTAATAGCATGTCGTGGTGTGGGGGGTGATATATGGAGCATCTCACACGCTGAGCCCGCGCCATACGCTGCGAGTGTCAGCTGTGTATTACAGCTGATACCCGGGACTAACGGACAGAAACAGCGAACACGCTGTTACAGGAGCCTGTAAAAATAACAATATACTGCAATACATTAGTATTGCAGTGTATTCTACCAGTGATCTAACGATTGCTGGTTCAAGTCTCCTAGAGGGACTAATAAAATGTGTAAAAACAAGTAAATAGTTATTATTAGTGGAAAAAATTAAATAAATATTTAAAGTCCTTTTCACATTTTTTCTCTAAAGTAATGTAAAAAAAGAAAAAAAAATACCCAAAATTGGTATCGCTGCGTCCGTAAAAGTTCAAGCTATTTTAATATATCATTATTGAACTCGCACGGTGAACGCTGTGAAAAATAAAGAATTTTAAACTGCAAAATCACAGTTTTTGGTCACCTTCGCTATACCAAAAAATGTAATAAAAAGAGCTCAAAATGTCTTATGTACCAAAAAATGGTACCAATAAAAACTACAGCCCTCACACCACTCTATTGATGGAAAAATAAAAAAGTTGTGGCTCTCGGAAAGTGGGGAGGAAAAATGAAAAATAAAAAGCAAAACATGGATCAGTTCGGAAAGGGTTAATTACTTTCTAATGAAAAAACATTTATGACCACATGTGGGGTATTGCCGTACTCGGGACAAATTGCTTTACAAATGTTGGGGTGCATTTTCTCCTTTATCCTTTGTGAAATTTAAAAAAATCAATATTTTAGTGGAAATAATGTTGATATTAATTTTCACAGCCTAATTCTAATAAATTCTGCAAAAGACGTGTGGGGCATAAATGCTCACTATACCCCTAGATAGATTCCTTAAGTGGTGTAGTGTGAGTGCAATTCTAGCATACACTACGTCTTGAGTTCCATCCAGCTCCAAATTAGCTTTTAAAAATCATCCTATGAATACGAGCAGCTCGGAGTAGCAAAAACACACAGACACGTTACTGTATGAAAATGCTTCTACTTTATTCTTATCAGCACGGATATTTATAACAAAATTTCAACAACAAATGAGTCAGAAAGTTTAGATAAAGTTCCACAACTTAATTGGCTCTTAGGGGGGCCTTTCCCTTATCTTCCGAATTATTGCTGCGTAGCTTTGCACACAGCACTGATTCTCCATTTTAATTCTTATTATTGCTGCGTAGTGTTTTGCACACGCACTATGATTCTCCATTTTAATTATTATTATTGCTGCGTAGTGCTTTGCACACGGCACTACTCCTTAAAGTCCCAGAGCATCTACCTTCTAATATAACTAGCTTGTACAAGCATATAAGGATATAAGTATATAAGATATACATTAAGTCTAAAACACTTTGGAAAATATTTTTGCTTTCACAGTAGTTTCTCAAATGGGGTTACTTTTGGGGGGCTTCCACTGTTTCGGTCTCTCAGTGGCTTTGCAAATTCGACATGACACCCAAAAACTATTCCAGCTAAATTTGAGCTCCAAAAGCCAAATGGCGCTCCTTCCCTTCTAAGCCCCGGTGTGGGTCCAAACAGCAGTTTATTACCACATATGGGGTATTTACGTAATCAGAAGAAATTGCTTTACAAACGCAGGGGTGCTTTTTCTCCTTTACTTCTTGTAAAAATTCAAAATGTCTAAGTTCTTACAGAAAAAAAGTTGATTTTTACCTTTACAGACTAATTCTAATGAATTCAGCAAAACAACTGTGGGGTCAAAATGCTAACTTTACCCCTAGAAAAATTCCTTGCGGGGTGTAGTTTCCAAAATGGGGTCACTTTTGGGGGGTTTCCACGGTTTTCATCCCTCCAGTGCATTGCAAATGCGACACGGCACTGAAAACTATTCCGGCAAAATCAGAAATCCAAAATCCAAATGGTGCTCCTTCTCTTCTGAGGCCTGCTGTGGGTCCAAACAGCAGTTTATTACCACATATGGGGTATTGCTATAATCGGAAGAAATTGCTTTACATATGTTGGGGTGTTTTTTCTACTTTATTCCTTGCAAAAATAAAAAAAAAATACGTTTTTTCAGAAAAATAGTAGATTTTCATCTTCACATACTAATTCAAATAAATTAAGCAAAACAACTGTGGGTTCAAAATCCTAACTATACACATATATAAATTCCTTGAGGGGTATAGTTTCCAAAATGGGGTCACTTTTGGGGGGTCTTTACTGTTTTGGTACCACAAGACCTCTTCAAACCTGACATGGGGCCTAAAATATCTTCTAAAAAAAGGAGGCCCCAAAATCCACTAGGTGCTCCTTTGCTTCTGAGGCCTGTGTTTCAGTCCATTACCGCACTAGGACCACATGTGGGATATTTCTAAATACTGCAGAATCTGGGCAATAAATATTGAGTTGCAATAGTTGGCTTAAAACCTTCTGTGGTACAGAAAAAATGTATTACAAATGAATTTTCGAAAAAAAAATTAAATTTGTAAATTTGACCTCTACATTTCTTTAATTCCTGTGAAACACCTAATGGGTTAAAACACTTTCTGAATGCTGTTTTGAATACTTTGAGGGGTGCAGTTTTCAAACTGGGGTGATTTATGGGGACTTTCTTATATATAGGGCCCTCAAAGCCACTTCAGAACTGAACTGGTCCCTGAAAAAATAGGCTTTTGAAATTTTCTTGAAAATGTGAGAAATTGCTGCTAAAGTTCTAAGTCTTGTAACGTCCTAGAAAAATAAAAGAATGTTCAAAAAACGATGCAAACATAAAGTAGACCTATGGTAAATATAAACTAGTAAGTCTTTTGTGTGGTATTACTATCTGTTTTACAAGTAGATACATTTAAATTTAGAAAAATGCAAATTTTTGCTTATTCTCTCTGAATCTTGGTGTTTTTTACAAATAAATATTGAATATATCGACCAAATTTTTTCCCTAACATAAAGTACAATATGTCACGAGAAAACAATCTCAGAATCACTTGGATAGGCAAAAGCATTCCGGAGTTATTACCACATAAAGTGACACATGTCAGATTTGAAAAATCGGCTTCGTCCTGAAGGCCAAAATGTGCACTAAGAACCTCCCTATTTGACTTCTGTCCCTTGTGGTATGCCAGTTTCTGGAAGCGGGTTCTTCCTCCCTCGGTGTCTCCTGCGCCCTGCTCGTCTGGTATTCTTCCTTTTGGAATCTCCAATATATTGGAATCTAAAAAATCATCCTCTTCATTTCTTGGAAGGTTTTTCTGGAAGTGTCCTTGTGTGCGTACCTCCTTCTTGTTGTAGCTTGGATCCCGTGCTTTTTTGTCATGTCTGGGTGCACCACCGGTGTAATCAAAAGCGTTATCCCATGTGTAAAAGCGTTCTGACTGATCATCCAACTGATCACGATACAACTTATTTTTCTTGGTCTCTTCAATGTCAATCCTAACTTTGTTGAGTGTAGTACGTAGTTTATCCATGTGAGTATTAAATTCATCTGTCTGTATAAGCGTCTTCAAGGTACCCTCCATAACCAGGATCTTACGATTAAACCCACAGATAAAGGCGGAGCAATCGTGGTTATGGATACAGATATGTACATCAAGGAATGCAATAGACAATTGTCTGACATCAATGTCTATAAATTATTAAAAGGGGACCCTAGACAGGATATTGTACGTAAAATTACAATACTCATTTCGCAAGCATTAGAAGAAGGGACGATAGATCAAAACGTACACAAATTCCTTATTGTAGAATTTCCGATTACCCCTTGTCTATATCTATTACCAAAAATAAAGAAACCTATAAGCACTCCAAATGATTGTGTAGATTGAAATCTACACAATCATTTGGAGTGCTTATAGGTTTCTTTATTTTTACAATTGGGGTACAACCCGAACCTATTAATAGCACCAACTATTAGGAGTGCATCCTTACTATATTTTTTTAACATTATATCTATTACCAAACATCCATAAAAGTCTGACCAATCCACCTGGTCGCCCGATCGTGTCCGGTAGAGGCTCATTAATGAGTAATATCTCTATCTTTGTGGACAAAGTACTAAGGGACTTTGCAATAAATTCAAAATCCTATATTAGGGATACTGATGACTTTTTACAAAAATTAAAAACAATTACTTTACCAGAAGGATCTCTTCTAGTTTCCTTCGATGTAACCTCACTTTACAAGTCAATCAGTCATAACAAAGGCCTTGATGCTGTGAGACGCAAATTAGCGGCCTCTGAGTATGGTGCCGCTTCATGTGAATTTATTATGTCTTTGGTGGAACTCATCTTGACTTCGAATTATTTTTTATTTAATTATAATTATTACATCCAACTTAAGGGGATGGCCATGGGGTCCAATATGGCACCTACCTATGCCAACATTTTTATGGACACAATGGAGGAGATGTCAGTCTATGTGTCCCACCACTTCTCACATGTCTTGAGGTGGTGGCGATACATAGACGACATCTTCCTCATTTGGACAGACACAGCTACTTCACTAAATGATTTCCATGAATATCTTAATTCTATGGATGAAGACATCCAATTCACCATGACATATTCGGCAGATAGCATCCAATTTTTGGATGTAACTGTACTGATTGACAAAAATATATTAAAAACTAGAATGTACACGAAGGAAACAGATCGCAACACTTTATTGCTATTTGAGAGTTGCCACCCAAAAAATATGATCAGGTCGCTACCATACAGTCAAATGATCAGGGCCAAACGCAATACTGACAATCAAGGGGATCTGGATAAATCATTAAGCATCATGACTGATAATTTTTTACAAAGAGGATATCCCAGATCATTGTTGCGATCATATAGAAATAAAATCTGCGATATTTCCAGGGAAAGTCTGTTTAAGACTTCTAAACCCACAACGCAAAAAAAACGCATTCTGTTTATCTCCACATATAGCGAGGTTAGTGGGGATTTATCTAGGATTATGAATAGACACTGGTCGATTATCAGTGAAAGCTACAATCATATTGAGGAATTGAATAACAACCCATTAATGTCTTACAGACGTTCACAAAATCTTCGCGACAGATTGGTTAAAACTAGGGTAAAAGAACGTAGAAGAGGTTTGCAATCCACATTGAAGCCTTTAAAATCTGGAAATCTCCCTTGCCACAGATGTGTGAATTGCTCATTGATGTGTAGGGGAAATATTTTCACACATCCGCTTACTGGGAAACAGTTTGATATCAGGCATAGGCTTACTTGTGATTCTGACTGGGTCATATATCTACTATGGTGTCCTTGCGGTCTTTTATATGTGGGTGAAACCACCTGCGCCTTCAAAATCTGTCTAAATAACCACCGATTTTCCATTAGAAAAAAGAAACTTGATTTACCTGTAGTGAAACATTTCTCGGAACAGGGGCATAATGAAAGGGAGTTAAAATTTATGATTCTTGATCACATCCCGCCATTACAACAGCAAGGTGGTGACAGACACATGGTACTACATAAAAAAGAACTGAGATGGATATTTTTATTAATCTCATTGAGACCAGATGGCCTCAATGTTGAATTCAATGTAGAGAGGATCACCATGTAATGATCGGTTTCCCTTTGCTGCTTTGAAGTTCACCGATGTCCTCATTGGCGATGATCTGTGATATATTTTGTTTTTATGTTTATATTTTCATTAACACTGAATTTTTGTATCTTTATAGATCCAAACAACACTCCCAACAGAACTTCGGGATCTCCTGCACACGATACCTATCAAAATAAATTTGCTAATTGGACAACATCTGCATGGAGTTTGTATGTTCTCCCCGTGTTTGCGTGGGTTTCCTCCGGGTACTCCGGTTTCCTCCCACACCCCAAAAACATACCCATAGGGAATTTAGATTGTGAGCCCCAATGGGGACAGTAAAAAAGTGGACCTCTGTACAGCGCTGCGTAATATGTTGGCGCTATATAAGTAACTGAAATAAATAAATAATAAATAAATAAACTTACATTGCTGTATTTTGAGTTTGGTTCCAAACACCTTAATTAAGTAATTTTTTTTCAGGGATTTGTTCCTAGTCTCCTTTTGAGGATTAACAGCTTTGAGATATTGAGGAATTATAGCTATCTTTATTTTTTGTTGTCACACGGGGTCGCTACAAAGCGACACTATTGGTCCGTTACACGCGAGTGGTTGATGGAATATCTTATGTGCATGAAGATGTCACAGAGTGATTTCTGGAAATCCTGGAGGTGTGATCGTTCTGACCACGTGATAGTGATCAGAGGTCCACATACCCACGTGTGGATCAGCAATAGTAATTTTCTTATTACAATGACGAAGGTCTGACATGCTAAAGTGCTACTTCCACTCTTGTTTCTCTGTTATATATCTCCGCTGCTTACCTTTAGGAGCATGATTATATATGGATTTTTTCCATTATGGAACTTGTGACTGATAATAGCAATGTTGTAAGTGTAATACAATGTATTAGAGCGATTTCAATATTGCTCTCTACTGTGTGTGGTGGATCCGGACCGGTTACTTGGCAACTCAGGACGCCATCAGTTGCAATGTTTACGTCGTGGCACGCAAGGTGTCGTCACCACGTGTCTTGAGCGTCCTGTTGCCTGGCAGCTGTACACTTCCGCTTCTACCCTTCACGCATGCGCACTCCATACCGGCATATTCTTGATCACAATGCGGTTTACAGCTGAGCACCGCCACGAAACCTGTTAGTTATGTATACTAATAAAAACCTGAAGTTCTGATTGGTGAGTGGATTTACAGGGTGGGCCATTTATATGGATACACCTAAATAAAATGGGAATGGCTGGTGATATTAACTTCCTGTTTGTGGCACATTAGTATATGGGAGGGGGGAAACTTTTCAAGCTGGGTGTTGACCATAGCGGCCATTTTGAAGTTGGCCATTTTGTATCCAACTTTAGTTTTTTCAATCGGAAGAGGGTCATGTGACACATCAAACTTATCGAGAATTTCACAAGAAAAACAATGGTGTGCTTGGTTTTAACGTTACTTTATTCTTTCATGAGTTATTTACAAGTTTCTGACCACTTATAAAATGTATTCAAAGTGCTGCCCATTGTGTTGAATTGTCAATGCAACCCTCTTCTCCCACTCTTCACACACTGATAGCAACACCACAGAAGAAATTCTAGCACAGGCTTCCAGTATCCGTAGTTTCAGTTGCTGCACATCTCGTATCTTCACAGCATAGACAATTGCCTTCAGATGACCCCAAAGATAAAAGTCTAAGGGGGTCAGATCGGGAGACCTAGGGGGCCATTCAACTGGCCCACGACGACCAATCCACTTTCCAGGAAACTGTTCATCTAGTAATGCTCGGACCTGACACCCATAATGTGGTGGTGCACCATCTTGCTGGAAAAACTCAGGGAACGTGCCAGCTTCAGTGCATAAAGAGGGAAACACATCATCATGTAGCAATTTCAGATATCCCGTGGCCTTGAGGTTTCCATTGATGAAGAATGGCCCCACTGTCTTTGTACCCCATATACCACACCATACCATCAATTTTTGTGTTCCAACAGTCTTGGAGGGATCTATCCAATGTGGGTTAGTGTCAGACCAATAGTGGTGGTTTTGTTTGTTAACTTCACCATTCACATAAAAGTTTGCCTCATCACTGAACAAAATGTTCTGTGTAAACTGAGGGTCCTGTTCCAATTTTTGTTTTGCCCATTCTGCAAATTCAGTGTGCCGATCTGGGTCATCCTCGTTGAGATGCTGCAGCAGCTGAAGTTTGTAAGGGTGCCATTTGTGAGTAGCTAATATCCGCCGAATGGATATTCGACTGATGCCACTCTCCAGTGACATGCGGCGAGTGCTAAGCTGTGGGCTCTTGCTAAATAAAGCTAGGACAGCCACTGATGTTTCTTCATTAGTGACAGTTTTCATGCGTCCACATTTGGGCAAATCCAACACTGAACCAGTTTCACGAAACATGGCAAGCAGTTTGCAAACTGTAGCATGGGAGATGGGTGGTCTCGTAGGGTGCCTTGCATTGAAATCTGCTGCAATGACCCGGGTACTGTGTTCATCAGACATCAACACAAATGGCCGACTTCAAAATGGCCACCATGGTCAACACCCAGCTTGAAAAGTTTCGCCCCTCCCATATACTAATGTGCCACAAACAGGAAGTTAATATCACCAACCATTCCCAGTTTATTTAGGTGTATCCATATAAATGGCCCACCCTGTATATAAAAAGCATATATATTCTCCTCAACATTTAAATTGAAGCACCAAGAATGAAAAGATTTGAAGTAGTGAAAATCACAGCATCGATAGACATGTTAATTATATGCAAATGCTATAACAATGAAAACAAAAATATTCCGAACATCTTGATTCATTTAGTATCGAGTATGAGCACTATGTGCAGAAATTCACACACTAAGGATTCATGCACACAGCCGTACCCATAATCACGGCCCGTGATTGAAAGCATGGCCGGCTGCTGCGGGCCGCATTTTCGGGTACCAAAGTATGAGAGCACTGCCCGTAAAAATCGAAAAGTAGGACATGCTCCATATTTCCCGGCACGCTTCTACGGCACGGACACCTATCTGTAGCAGTACGGAAAGGTGTCCGTGTCCAATAGAACCGGGCGGGGGCCGTAATTGCAGACCGTATTGAGGTCCGCAATTACGCAGCTTTTTTACTGTCATGGGCATGGGGCCTTGCACGCCTTGGCATGCTATCACACGCCTTGGCATGCTATCAATGAGGTTATTAATGGTTGTCTGAGGAATGTTATGCCGCTCTAAATGCACTTGGGCACGCAAATTATCAAGATTGGCTGCTGGCAGCCCCCTTTGCAATTTCCGACCAATGACGTACCAGATGTGCTCACTGGGGGACAATTGCGGAGATGCTGCAGGCCATGGTAGCATGTTTAGGCCACACAGGCTGCTCACAGTAGAATGAGAAACATACGGCCTGCCGTTGTTCTGTTGACAAACGGCTTCTGGGACACTTTGGAGAAATGGCCGTACCACTGGTTCCACGACCAAATCTTTGTACCTAAAATGAAGACTAGAGGGGTCCGGCTACAGTACATTATGCCACCCCACACCGGTGTAACGTTCCCTTGTGACTGCCTCTACATGGCATGAACCACGTGATCTCCAGACCAATCTCCGGATGTTTTTGCTTTTGAGACAAAAGCGGGACTCATCGCTGAAGAGGATAGACCTCCATTCCAGCCTCCTGTCACGTAGGGTTCGTGGACCCACTGGGTGGTACCGCTATGGCGGTATGGCAGCTGGCCAACAGGGCGCAGGTCAGAGTCTATAGTTCATATAGGGTACCTGTGGCAGCTCGGACAGTAGCAAGGCAGGCTTGGCAGGAACTAGGCAGCAGATAGACGTCAGGCATGGAGAAGCAGGACAGGCGTGGTATACAGCACAGCATGGCTTCAGCTAAGCACGGCACTAGATCAGGATACAGGTTACAGAATACAGGAACAGGGAACACTGGGAGCAGGAAATACTAGAGCACCATTTGCAAGATAGACTTGGAATACGACAACAACGGTCAAGCGTGGAAGGATGGGGCTGGGACCTTCTTATAGCCCAGGGTGCTCTGGGAGCAATTAGCTCAATCACCAACATGCGTGCGCTCTAACTTCTTAAGTCTGGACGGAGCTCGTGAACGCACCCTGGTGGTCACTGGGGAGCAGGACGGCCGTATGTGCAGACATCTCTTGAGAGAAGGGCGTCGACTGGATAGAAGGAGTTTGTGGTCAGCGGCCACGAACAGTACAGTATCCCCCCTCTTACGCCCCCTCCTCTTGGGACCAGAATGAGAGAGAAACCTCTTAATGAGGGAGGGAGCATTGAGATTCTCCTCTGGCTCCCAGGACCTCTCTTCTAGACCAAACCCCTTCCAATCTACTAAATAAAGGTTCTTCCTCTTAATTTTTTAATGTCCAAGATCTCCTTAACCTTGATGGTGTTCGAAGGGCCGCTGGAGGCAACCGCAGGGCTTGGAGTCTTGGTAAAGCGGTTCAGAACCACTGGATTCAGGAGAGAAACATGGAAGGAGTTGGGGATCTTGAGGGTAGGAGGCAGCTGAAGCTTGTAGGTGACAGGGTTGATCTGCTGCAGGATCTCGAAGGGACCGAGGAACCTGGGAGCAAATTTGTATGATGGCACCCTCAGTCGAATATTCCTGGAGGACAGCAAGACCTTCGTGCCAGGAAGAAACTGAGGGGTTCTCTTCTCCTTGTGTCCGCCTTCTGCTTCATGCAGTCGACCGCCAGCAGGATGGAGGAACGGGTCTGCTGCCAGATCTGCAGAAAGTCCCCAAAAGCCGTGTCAGCAGCTGGCACCTCGGACGTAACAGGGACCGAGAGTGGAATCCGTGGGTGCTGGCCATAAACAATAAGGATCGGTGTCTTCTGTGTGGACTCGCTGGTATGATTGTTGTAAAAGAACTCAGCCCACGGAAGCAAATGTCATCATGCTGCTTGGAGATGAAGTGGCGTAGGTAGTTCTCCAAGATCTGATTTATCCTCTCGACCTGATCTTTGGACTGAGGATGGTAGGCCAAGGAAAAGTCCAACTTTATACGTAGGAGTCCGCAGAGAGCTCTCCAGAACTTCGAGGTGAACTGAATTCCCCCGATCAGACACAATATGTTGCGGCAAGCCGTGCAGGTGAAAGATGTGTTGGATGAACAGCTTGGCCAACAGAAGAGCAGAAGGAAGACCGGTCAGAGGAACGAAGTGGGCCATCTTTGAAAATCGATCCACCACCATCCAGACAGTACTGCATCCGGCAAAGAGAGGCAGGTCCGTAATAAAGTCCATAGCTATATGCTGCCAGGGGGCATTGGGCACAGGCAATGGCTGGAGCAGACCAGCAGGTCTGGAGTGAGCGACCTTGTTGGCTGCACATACTGAACAGGAAGAAACAAAGTCCATAATGTCCTTGGGCAGCTTGGGCCACCAGAAATGACGAGCAATCAGATCCCGAATTTTACTGGTTCCCGCGTGACCTGCTAGTCTAGAGTAGTTTCCCCAGCGGAGGATTCTTCCACGGTCAGCCAGGCACACAAAAGTTCTCCCTGGAGGAATGTCCCCAACTTGCAGGGGATTGACAGAGACAATGCAAGACGGATCAATGATGTTCTGCATCCATCTTTTTCAAACACGCACTATTCCAACTTAGCGTACAGACGATTCTCCCTTAACCACAGCAAAACTTGACGGACATGTCTCCTATGCGTCATAGAATCTGGAGAAAAAATCATCAAGATAAAAATTATCAAGATATCATCAAGGTAGACTACTACACAAACATAGAGGAGGTCACGGAAAATGTCAAACTCCTGGAAGACGCGGGAGTATTACACAGGCCGAAAGGCATTACTAGATATTCATAGTGTCCATCACGGGTGTTAAATGCAGTCTTCCTTTTATCACCCTGGCCAATCCGGACTAGGTTGTAAGCCCCACGCAGGTCTAGTTTGGAAAAAATATTGGCACCACGTATACGATCAAACAGGTTTGAGATCAGTGGCAACGGATATTTATTTTTCACCTTGATTTGGTTGAGACCTCGGTAGTCAATACAAGGACGAAGAGAACTATCCTTCTTTTTGACGAAGAAGAACCCGGCTCCTGCCGGGGAGGAAGACTTCCTTATGAAGCCCCGCTCAAAGTTCTCTTTCACATAGGCGGACATGGACAAGGTCTCTGGCAAGGAGGAAGGATATACCCGACCACGGGGAAGCGATGAACCAGGAATCAGCTCGATAGGGCAGTCATACGCCCGGTGTGGAGGCAATGTTTCCGTCTCACTCTTGCTGAAGACGTCCGAAAATGCAGCATAATGACCCGGCAATCCTGCCAATGACCGAGGCAGCGAAGGCTGAGCCGAATGAATCACCAGGCATCGGCTTTGACACTCAGGGCCCCACTGGAGAATCTTTCCAGAATTCCAGTCTATAGTTCATATAGGGTACCTGTGGCAGCTCGGACAGTAGCAAGGCAGTCTTGGCAGGAACTAGGCAGCAGGTAGACGTCAGGCGTGGAGAAGCAGGACAGGTGTGGTATACAGAACGGCTATAGCTAAGCACAGCACTAGATCAGGATACAGGTTACAGGATACAGGAACTGGGAACACTGGGAGCAGGAAACACTAGGGGACCATTTGCAAGACAGACTTGGAATACGACAACAACGCTCAGGCGTGGAAGGATGGGGCTGGGACCTTCTTATAGCCCAGGGTGCTCTGGGTGCAATTAGCTCAATGACCATCATGCATGCGCTCTGGCTTCTTAAGTCTGGACTGAGCTCGCGAGCACACCCTGGTGGTCACTGTGGAGCAGGACGGCCGTATGTGCAGACATCTCTTGAGAGAAGGTCGTCGACTGGATGAAAGGAGTTCGTGGTCAGCGACCACGGACGTTACACCTCCATTGCAGTCTTGCTGTGCACCATGATAGCCCTTGAGAGCGGTGGCGTGTGGTCACTGGAACACCTGTAGCTGGACATCTACCTCGTAGCCCAATGTCGTGCAAAGAACTTCTGACGGTTTGTATCGACACTGATAGCCTCCCTACGTTTGGAATGTAAAGTCCAATTTGACTTATAGAACAGAATGGATCACTACGTGCCATTCTTCCAATCAGACGATCCGTCCGTGCAGAGGTTTGCCTCCGCGCACTTCTTGCTGTCATTCCCATTGTTCTGCCAAACTCTGGGACACGCAACGTTGAATAGTGCTGACCTCTCGGCCTAGGCGCATAGCGATCTGCCAGAGTGATAAACCAAGGTCCCTATGTTCAAGGATTCTGTCCCTCTTAGTTTGCGACAAATGGCGATAACTGGCATGTCGACGAACATGAGGCATCGCACAATCATCCCACACCACATGATCTGAATTTTGATGTTTCATATGGCTAAAAAACTTTGCTTTCAATCTGGCTTTTATGTCCCTCCCACATGCCACAGATTGGAGATAGGTACTTGAAAATTTGATCATTTGCAGATCTTAGAGACACCTGCTACTTCATGGAGTTCCATAACCTCCAGCTTGCCATACTTGGTGTTGCAGATTCAATGTTGAGGTGTGTAATTGCAAATTGCAATGTTGTGGTGTCTAATTGTGTAAGTGCAAAAATCAAAAATGTCTGATGCACTGAAAGTTCCCAAGAGCACAGTGGCCTCCATAATTCTTAAATGAAAGAAGTTTGGAACAACCAGGACTCTTCCTAGAGCTGGCCTCCCCACCAAACCAAGTAATCGGGGGAGAAGGGCCTTGGTATTAGAGGTGACCAAGAACCCAATGGTCACTCTGGCTGAGTGCCAAAGATTCTGTGTGCAGATGTGGGGAACTTCCAGAAGGTCAACCATCATTGCAGCACTCCTCCAATCTGTGTTTTATGGCTGAGGGGACAGAAAGAAGCCTCTCCTCAGTAAACAACATCTGAGAGCTGCAGTTTGCAAAAAAGCACCTAAAGGACTCTCACACTGTGAGAAATAAAATTCTGCAGTCTGATGAAGCTGCAATTGAACTTTTTTGCCTCAATTCTAAGCGTCGTGTCTGGAGGAAACCGGGCACTGCTCATCACCTGCCCAATAACATCCCGACAGTGAAGCATGGTGGTGGCAGCATCATGCTGTGGGGGTGTTTTTCAGCAGCTGGGACAGAGAGACTGGTCAGGGTTGAGGGATAGATGAATGAAGCAAAGTACAGAGATATTCTTAATGAAAACCTGATCCAGTGTGCTATGGACATCGTACTGAGCCACAGGTTCACCTTCCAACAAGACAATGACCCTAAGCACACAGCCAAGACAACACAGGAGTGGCTTAGCGACAACTTTGTGAATGTCCTTCAATCGCCCAACCAGAGCCCTGACCTGAACCCAATCGAACATCTCTGGAGAGACTTGAAAATGGCTGTCCACCGACGGTCCCCATCTAACCTGGCAGAGAATGAGAGGATCTGCAGAGAAGAATGTCAGAACATCCCCAAATCCAGGTACAAACCTTGTGGCTTCATACCCAAGAAGACTGGAGACTGTTATCGCTGCCAAAGGTGCTTCAACTAAGTACTGAGTAAAGGGTCTGAATACTTATGTCAATGTAAGATTTGAGTTTTTCCTTTTTTAATAAATTGACAAAGTTTACTACCATTCCGTTTTCACTTTGTAATTATGGGGTATTGAGTGCAGAATGATGGGGGAAAACTTGAATGTTTCCTTATTTTAACAAAATGTGAAAAAATGTAAAGGGTCTGAAGCATAATAATGTGTCAACGCTAAATGGATATTTTATTCTTTGTTTCTGCCCTCCTAATCCATCAGCAGCATCCAGTTCTTTACTGGTAGATAGTGAAGCCACTGGGAATTTGGATTCCAGGCCTCCTCCTTGCTATATTATCCAGAAAAATAGTAATAATAATATTTTGCAAGGATTTACATATACTACAGAGCTTACGACCAAATAGGGGCCCAGCTCAGGCTAGCATAATCCCATTTTCCTATGTGCTGTGTGAACCTGTACAGGGTTTTATTTATATTACATATTCATGTGGGTGTGTGGATCTTATGCTCAACACATTTCTATGATTTTTATGGTATGATATCTTTTTATTATTTTTCAGTACTGCTGTAACATTTTCATTCTTCTTCGTAGGTGTATGTTATGTACTGCTATTTGCCATTTGTGATCATTATTTAATAAATTACATTCTAAAATAATTATTTTTATTCTTTTTTTTTCTTAGCTGTTTACTTTAAAAACGCTTACATTTGTATTACCTTTTTAGTTCTATTAGTTGAGATTTACTTTTTGTCTTTTTGTTTTAAGTAGAATTAATTGGCATGCCAGTGTATAATATGTTACTGGCCAGTTTCACAGACAGTGTTTGACGTGTTTTTGGGGCATTTTTATGAATATTTTTTGTATAAAATGCTGCAACCAGATGTTATTTTAGAGTATGTAGCGAAATATTAGAATGCCTGCATACATAGTGTTTTGTATTTTAGCGTTTGCAGCGTTTTTGATGTTGGTGGCGTTTTTATCAAAGGCCTGAATGATCTAGGTATGGCTTTTTTCTAGAAATTGTCTCCATAGGTATTTCTATAGAAATGAAAAAGCACTTGAAATTCCTATGCAAAATAAAGCGAAATAAAAAACGCATGACATTTTGAAATGCAGAAAAAAAATAACTAAGTCCTCAATTACACAGAGAAAAGCAAAAAAAATGCTAGCAGTTCAAAAAATGCTAGCAGTTTTCAATTGTAAATGCGGGTTCTCATGGCGTTTTTAGTCACATTTTATTCATTTAAAGCCATTTTGCACATGCTTTTTTTCTGGCTTTTTCGATGTCCTGTAGTGATGTCTTTGGGGAAAAATGCCTGAAAAAACCACCACACCCAGAGCATGCTGCGTTAGGAAAAAACGCTACTGACCACAAAATTTCCTCAAACACACCACAAACAAATACTAAGTTGTATAGTGCATTTGATATTTTACTATAGATTTTACAGGGGTTTTCCTGCCAATAAAAATTGATGGCCTATCTTCAGGATAGAAAAATGGACAAGGAGGCAGCACTTCCAAAACTTTAGAAAACCTTTAATCACCCATGCAATGTTTCAATCCCTCAGGACCTTTCTCATGCTTGGGTGATTAAAGGTTTTCTAAGGTTTTGGAAGTGCTGCCTCCTTGTCCATTTTTCTGCCCGATATTGAGGACCTTGGACCGGGTTCTGAAGAGGCGTGCACCGCTCTGGCAGTTTGGTGCTGTGGTAGTACTCTACTTTTATCTTCAGGATAGGCCATCAATAGCTAATGGATCGGGGTCCGACTCCTAGGGCCCCTGCCAATCAGCTGTTTTGAAGGGGCCGCAGCGTTTGTACACATGCTGCTTCTGCTTCATTTCTTCTTGCTCACTGTGAATGTTTGACACACATTTTATGGCGATTCACAGGTATTGCAGCCTTCTCCCATTGAAGTGAGTGGGAGAAAAGGCTTCAATACCTGTGGATCACCACGAAATGTGTGTTGAACAATCACAGTGAGCAAGAAGAAATGAAGGGGAAGCAGCGTTCGTATGATCGCTGTGGCCCCTTCAAAACAGCTGATCGGTGGGGGTCTCGGGAGTTGGATCCCGACCCATCAGCTATTGATGGCCTATCCTGAGGACAGGCCATCAATTTTTATTGGCTGGAAAACCCCTTTAAAGTAACATCTAGCCGCACTTAAAACTACACGAAAAACGCAATAGAAAATGTAAAAAAAAACGAAGCACAACGCACAGTGTTTTTTTTTCCAAATGCAGCATGCTCCGAGAATGGTATTTTTTAAGCCATTTTTCCCATAGGTTTTTCTATAAGACTTTAAAAATGCCAGAAGAAAGCATGTGAAAAATGCCACTAAAAGAAAAATGGCACTAAAAAGGCCGGAAAAATTTGTTCGATTTTACAAAACAAAATAACCTTAATGATCGCTGATACGCCTTTTCATGGCGGTCAATAAGGGATTTTGTTCTAGGCCGTTGCTTTTCACGGCGTCCTAATCAACGAGGGTATCCAGTGCAGACTGGACCCGGGGCTCGACTGTCGGACGACAGCCAGGCTCCTGCTCCATCGGTAGCGATCAAAGTTTACTTCGATCGGGACCGTTTAATTCCTCTAATGCCGCGGTCATTAGCGACCGCTGCATTTGAGTTGTTTACAGAGAGAGGGAGCTCTGTCACCTATTGGCGGCCCGCAAATGCAATTGTGGACATCCGATGGGGTGCCATGGCAGCCGGGGGCCTGATAAAGGCCCCCAGGCCTGCCCTGGCTATATACCTATAAGGCCATGCCAAAGGCACATCATAATAGACGCCTATCAGTTTTACACTGACAGGCACTAATGCTCTATTATACAAAGTATACCAAAGCATTATATCTGTGATCTAACATTCGCATAGTGCAGTCCCCTAGTGGGACTGAAAAAATAATTAATGTCAAATAAAAATTAATAAAAAGGTACACATTAAAAACAAAACAAAATATTTTTTTCCCATAAAAAAGTGTTTCATTTAGTAAAAGTGTAAAAATAAAATAAAAACTAGACATATATTGTATTCCCGCAATCATAATGACCCAAAAAATAAAGTTAGCATATTATTTAAACCGCAAGGTGAAAGCCGTAAAAAAAAACGCAAAAAACAACGGCAAAATTGCTATTTTTTCCCATTCCCCCCCAAAAAAATTATAATAAAAGGTCAATCAATAAGTCCCATGTACCCCAAAATGGTAGCAATGAAGTCCCACAAAAAAACAAGCCCTCATATGACGACATTGACGAAAAATAAAAAAGTTATGGCTCTTGGAAAGCGGCAATGCACAATAAAATTATTTTAGTTCAAAGGGGTTTTTATTCTGCAAAAGTAGTAAAACATAAAAAAAACTATGCATATTTGGTATCGTCGTAATCATACTGACTCATAGAATAAGGTAGCATGTTATTTAGGCTGCACAGTAAACGGCGTAAATGTAAAATGTATAGAACAATCGCTAAATTGCTTGGTTTAAAACAATTCTATATACTCCAAAATGGTGCCATTGAAAAATACAACTCATCCCGAAAAAAACAAGTTCTCATACAGTCATGTCCACATCAAAATAGAAAAGTTATAGTTCTTTGAATGTGGGGATGGAAAAACGAAAAAAATACCCTAGTCCTTAGGGTCCAGAATGCATGCAGGGGGTAAGGGGTTAAAAAATAAAATAGTCCTTACCTATGTTTTCTGCCGGTAATCCGGCAGCCCTCTAAGTGATTGTTTACGTGCGGGCAACGTATAACCGCTGCAGACAAACAGGGGGCTAAGCAGTCACATGTTGTATTTCTGCCATTATGCAAGAAATACAATCCGTCACACCGAGCCCACTGTCTGACTGCAGCGGTCACATGCTGCCTGCATGTAAACAATCACCGAGATGGTTGCTGGAGCCTCAGCGCTCGTTCCCCGATGGAAAGTATAGATTAGTACTGTTCAGGTTTTTTTAACATAAGTCATTTTCAGTCATTATTAAAAAACATTAGGAGCCCGGATAACCCCTTTAATTATGTTTCTCATGTTTTTATACATTAAACGATAATGGATTCTATAGACAGTGTGTATAACATTATTTTGTTAGAAACATTGAGTAAATGTAGTGTGGGAAGTGAAAGATTGACATAAAACAAAATATAAAAGTATAGCTGGCATTTGTGCAATAGGACACTGAATAGATGACATGAAAGTCTTCTACCCACGGAGGCATAAAAACATGTATAGCAGCTTATTAAATATAGTCTGGTTTTTAAGTGCACAGCCATCCAAAATCTCATGAAATCTGATGTGATTTTAATCTGCAGTTTTCTGCCATTTGCACTGGGAAATCTTGTTGAATGAGTGCTTCAATATAAATCCACAGTAGCTTGCAGTAACCCCGTAAAAATATATGTAACCATTACAGAAATCTCACTTGTAGTTTATTTCTCTTTACATTTTTTTAAAGCACGCTTGTGCTGCTGAATACTTTTTGTTTTTGTTTTGCATTCAGATTTCCAAATTGTAAACTTTAATTGTTGATCAACATCCTAAACATTGGGTTGGTAGCCCCTTCCACCTGAATCATCCAGACAGCTGGTAGGACCTTTAAAGGCTAACTAAACTTCCAACAAACTTCTGACATGTCATAGTGACATGTTAGAAGTTTTGATCGGTGGGGGAACGAGCACTGGGACTCCCTCCGATCGCTGGAACGAAGCGGCATAAGCGCTCAGGTGAGCGCTGAGCCACTATGTTTCTAATCGGCTATTCCGCCGATGTAGCGGTTTACGGACTCCATAGAAAGTCTATGGGCCCGTACACCACTACATCGGCTTTCCGAAAAAAGCTGATCAGAAACTATGCGGCTCACCCGAATGCTTCTGCAGCTTTGTTATAGCGATCGGTTGGGGGTCTCAGTACTCATCGATAAAAACTTCTGACATGTCGCTGTGACATGTCAGAAGTTTGTTGAAGGTTTAGTTACACTTTAAGATTTTGAAACCTTAGGGTATGTTCTCAAGGATCCGATATGCTGCATAAAAGTACGCAGAATATCCGACCTAAAACCTGCACCAAATTGTGGTGGCGATTTTTGGCCGAAATTTCTGCTGCGAAAAACAGTGCTGTTAAAAATGGTCCCCCTGGTCCAGCCGCCTCGTTTGGCGCTGCATCCCATGTGACAGCTGCAGCCTGTGATTGGCTGCAGCAGTCACATGGGTTAAAACGTCATCCCAGGAGGCTGGGCTGCACTCTGAACAGAGTACCGCATCACTATGACACCTCCCAGGGTGTAAGTATTTGCTTTCTTATTAATTTTAATTTTAAAAAAAGGTTAATTTTATTTTTTAAAATTTGCAATTTTTGCAGCAGAATCGCAGCGTTTCCTGCAACATCTGCTATTTGTTGTGGGTTTTACCTCCCCATTGAATTCAATGGGAAAAACCTGCAACAAAACAGCAGTGGTTCCGCAGCATAAATTGACATGTTGCAGATATAAAACCCGCACCGCAGGTCAATTTATGAACGTTTTCACTAAAGATTTTTTCTGCAGCGTGTGCATTAGATTTGTTGTGGAAATTCTGCAGCGCTTATGCTACATGGGGACCGAGCCTATGGTAAAACTAGTAATGTCAATGAGACATTTCCAGCTTTTTCTTAATGCTACCAGCAGAAGGCAGAATAAGTCTCTTGCACTGTGCAGGAGAGTTCATTTTTTAGAAGGGTAAAGAAAAGGAGGTTAGTGGTGATATGACTGTGATGTGCTGTACTGAATGGCATTTTCTGGGCATGGTTTTGCAGTATTTAGTTGTATGTGGGTATTGTATGACTTTACATAGAAAATGCAGGGAATTTTTCACGCACTATATGACACTTCATGCACACTGTTTGGCACTATTTGAGCACTTTAAACGTTCTGAACGTGTGAGCACTATAGGATTTTATGAGGGTACTATTTGGCACTATGTGGGCATTAGTTGGCACTATATGAGCTCTCTGGTTTTATGTAGGGAAAGATTGGTGCTCACTAGGCACCATTTGGCATCTAAACCAGAGACACCCTTCTAAGTATAGTATGCCATATTATTTTTTCTGGGAAATGTAAATCACAAATTTAGAACGGTAATCACTATTTATGCATTTTTGTGTTTTTAATAAATACTGTAGGTGCCGTACAACACTGTATGGGCACTGGAGAGCACTCTTTGGCCAATGTGTATACAAATCTGGGCACTGTTTGGCTCTACAGTGAAGGAAATAAGTATTTGATCCCTTGCTGATTTTGTAAGTTTGCCACTGTCAAAGACATGAACAGTCTAGAATTTTTAGGCTAGGTTAATTTTACCAGTGAGAGATAGATTATATTTAAAAAAAAACAGAAAATCACATTGTCAAAATTATATATATTTATTTGCATTGTGCACAGAGAAATAAGTATTTGATCCCTTTGGCAAACAAGACTTAATACTTGGTGGCAAATCCCTTGTTGGCAAGCACAGCAGTCAGATTTTTTTTTAGTTGATGATGAGGTTTGCACACATGTTAGATGGAATTTTGGCCCACTCCTCTTTGCAGATCATCTGTAAATCATTAAGATTTCGAGGCTGTCGCTTGGCAACTCGAATCTTCAGCTCCCTCCATAAGTTTTCGATGGGATTAAGGTCTGGAGACTGGCTAGGCCACTCCATGACCTTAATGTGCTTCTTTTTGAGCCACTCCTTTGTTGCCTTGGCTGTATGTTTCGGGTCATTGTCGTGCTGGAAGACCCAGCCGCGAGCCATTTTTAATGTCCTGGTGGAGGGAAGTAGGTTGTCACTCAGGATTTGACGGTACATGGCTCCATCCATTCTCCCATTGATGCGGTGAAGTAGTCCTGTGCCCTTATCAGAGAAACACCCCCAAAACATAATGTTTCCACCTCCATGCTTGACAGTGGAGACGGTGTTCTTTGGGTCATAGGCAGCATTTCTCTTCCTCCAAACACGGCGAGTTGAGTTAATGCCAAAGAGCTCAATTTTAGTCTCATCTGACCACAGCACCTTCTCCCAATCACTCTCAGAATCATCCAGATGTTCATTTGCAAACTTCAGACGGGCCTGTACATGTGCCTTCTTGAGCAGGGGGACCTTGCGGGCACTGCAGGATTTTAATCCATTACGGCGTAATGTGTTACCAATGGTTTTCTTGGTGACTGTGGTCCCAGCTGCCTTGAGATCATTAACAATTTCCCCCCGTGTAGTTTTCGGCTGAGCTCTCACCTTCCTCAGGATCAAGGATACCCCACGAGGTGAGATTTTGCATGGAGCCCCAGATCGATGTCGATTGACAGTCATTTTGTATGTCTTCCATTTTCTTACTATTGCACCAACAGTTGTTTCCTTCTCACCCAGCGTCTTACTTATGGTTTTGTAGCCCATTCCAGCCTTGTGCAGGTCTATGATCTTGTCCCTGACATCCTTAGAAAGCTCTTTGGTCTTGCCCATGTTGTAGAGGTTAGAGTCAGACCGATTAATTGAGTCTGTGGACAGGAGTCTTTTATACAGGTGACCATTTAAGACAGCTGTCTTTAATGCAGGCACCAAGTTGATTTGGAGCGTGTAACTGGTCTGGAGGAGGCTGAACTCTTAATGGTTGGTAGGGGATCAAATACTTATTTCTCTGTGCACAATGCAAATAAATATATATAATTTTGACTATGTGATTTTCTTTTTTTTTTTATATATATAATCTATCTCTCACTGGTAAAATTAACCTAGCCTAAAAATTCTAGACTGTTCATGACTTTGACAGTGGGCAAACTTACAAAATCAGCAAGGGATCAAATACTTATTTCCTCCACTGTATATATGCAGGATATGCATTGCACTATGGCAGCATATTCATATATGAATATGGTCATTACTACAAAAAATCTGTATTCTGCTGCACATTGCTTTCCCACTTTCCCCACTCAGGAACATATATGGTATGGTTTAAATCTGCACAAAATGTTGTGTAAGTCTGCATACTTTGCTTTACTTGCACTAATTTGGTGATACATAATGTTTCTTCTCCCTTTGCAGTACCATACATTATGGGACCTCAACTGATAGACAGGAAGAGAGCCAAAAGGAAACATAGATCACATGACTGTCTGTGGGGTACAAATAAATGACAGACAGATTCCAGTGGGTTGTTTACACAACATGGGCCCCTCCTTCTACCTTACATGCAATGGAACCCCCCAACCCCCTTTTCCCTTGTGAGACACCCTGCAACGTTTTTCTTCTTTGAACTTTAAAACAAACAATCCTATTAATAATTTTTTTGAAATGTAAGGCCTTATTCACACAAACGTGTTTAACGTCCGTGACACGCACGTGAAAATCAAACGCACGTTCCTATGTTAGTCAATGGGGCCATTTAGACAGTCCGTGATTTTCACGCAGCGTATGTCCACTGTGTCAAACTCACGACATATCCTATACTTGGCCATTTTCGTGCATCACGCACCTATTGAAGTCAATGGGTGCGTGAAAATCACGCGCAGCACACGAAAGCACTTCCGTGTGTCGCGCGTGATTCGCGCAACAGTAAAGAAATGAAGGAAAAAATAAAAGCACTTCCTTCATTTCTTTTTCTAAACATCAAAACCGTGCGTCATAAGGATGGCATATACGTGAAAATCACGCAGCCATGCACCATTCACTGATGACACACGGAACTGCAGCGTGCGCAAAATGCTGCGTTTTTTGCACGCGCAAAATGCACACGTTCGTGTGAATAAGGCCTAAAACTGTAGTATACGAACTTTGATGTGATCAATAACAGCTTAACCCAGTGTGTCAGAGACATGAAGGACCTGCTATCACTGAACCCATCAGTCCCACGGACCTGACAAATACAGGTTTAAGTGCTAGATACAGCTGCTCTGTATACAGGATACAAAGCGGATGTATCTCAAAAAGTAGTTTTTAAAAGATGTACATAGCCTTTATCACATCAAATAAAACTGTTAACACCTCTCTTTAAAGTGTAACCAAACTTTTAAAAAACTTTTGACATGTCATAGTGAAATGTCAGAAGGTTGGATCAGTGGGGTCCAAGCGGTGTAGCCCCCACCGATCGCTAAAACTAAGCGGCAGAAGGGTTCAGGTGAGCGCGGTGCTGCTTCGTTTCTGATTGGCATTCCTCTGAGCAGTGTATGGTCTCAATAGAAAGTCCATGAGTCCACTATGCTATTGATTCCGCCAAAAAAACAGAAACGGAGACAAATGGAAAACATTTGCAATGGAAAAATAGTGCAAACGTAAAATTTGGCTTCCGTTTGCTTTTCCGTTGATGGGTTCCTCCGACGGAAAAGACTGACGGAAGCCATCAACGGAACCCCAACGCAGATGTGAACACATCCTTACTGTATTAATAATGCAGTCAATTCAGGAGGCGGTCTGCATCGCTGATTTCTAGCGCATCCAGGAGTGTTGCAAGCCCCAAAGCATATGTCCCCCATTTCACACAAATAATGATCTTTATACATATACAGTTATTAATTCATACCACTATACCAGATCGTATTACCTACAAACTGTTAGTGAACACAACTCACTATTATAAGGCCAATATTACCAATAATAACACAATATAGGGTCCAAATAATACTGCCACACCATAACCACATAGTGACTGAATAATACTGTTACTGAATAATACCTCCACATCATAACCACATAGGGACTGAATAATACCCCTATGCTGTTACTGAATGATACTGCCACAGCATAACCACATAGTGACTGAATAATACCCCCATACTCTTACTGAATAATACCGCCACACCATAACCACATAGTGACGGAGTAATACCCCATACAGTTATTGAATAATACCGCCACACTATAACCACATAGTGACTGAATAAAACCCCCATACTGTTACTGAATAATATCTCCACATCAGAACCACATAGTGACTGAATAATTTACCCGTACTGTTACTGAATAAGCAACGCTTAGCAAAATACGTCTGAAAATCTGGAGCTGTTTTCAAGCGAAAACAGCTCTTGATTTTCAGAAGTTTTTGTACCAACTCACGTTTTTCGCGGCGTATTTTACAGACGTTATTGGAGCTGTTTTTCAATGGAGTCAATGAAAAGCGTCTCCAACAACGTCCCAAGAAGTGACATGCACTTCATTTTCGCGGGCGTCTTTTTATGCGACGTATTTTGACAGCGACGTGTAAAATTAAGCCTCGTGAGAACAGAACACCATAAATCCCATTGCAAGCAATGGGCAGATGTTTGGAGGTGTAATGGTGCAGTTTTTTCAGGCATAATTCGAGGCGTAAACGGCCAGAATTACGTCTGAAGCCACTGCATGTGAACATACCCTAATACCTCCACACCATAACCACATAATAACTGAATAATACCCCCATACTGTTACTGAATAATACCGCCACACCATAACCACATAGTGACTGAATAATAACCCCATACTGTCACTGAATAATACAGCCACACCATAACCACATAGTGACTGAATAATTCCCCCATACTGTTACTGAACACAACTCACTATTATAAGACCAATATTACCAATAATAACACAATATAAGGTCCAAATAATACCGCCACACCATAACCACATAGTGCCTGAATAAACCCCCATACTGTTATTGAATGAAAACCACTATACAAAGACCAATATTACCACCATATAGTGACCATATAGTGGAAGTTATACACAGGAGCTGTGTGAACAATATAAGTGATTACAGCACATTTATATCTAGGGACCCACAGGTGATGTTTTCTCTGATTAGTTGTTCACTTTCTCTTTTTTTCTCCATCCTGCCCAGATTACTGTGACAACTTATTCCAGCCACGACTCATCTCTGCAGAATAAGACACACAGACATGTTGGTTTCTCGCTTTTCCAGCACCCTCCCCACCTATACCCCATCCTCTAAACAAACTCATTATCCACAGTGCCCCAGACAGTAAAAATTATCCTTCAGTACTCGACACGCTAAAAGTGCCCCAATAGCAACCGTGCTCCCTTTGTGCTCCCACGGTAATAATGCCCCCTTTGTGTCCCCTGTAGATAGCGCCACAAACATCCCCCTGTAGATAGCACCACACACAGCCCCTGCAGATAGCGCCACACAGAGCTCCCCTGCAGGTAGCTACACACAGCCCCCTGTAGATAGTGCCTACAGTCCCCCCTTGTATATAGTGCTACACAGCCCCCCCCCCCTTGGTAAAAAGCACCACGCAAAGACCCCTGTAGATAGTGCCACACACCCCCCTTGTGTATAGTACCCCACAGCCCCCCTTGTATATAGTGCCACACAGCCCCCCTTGTATATAGTGCCACATAGACACCTTGTATGTAGTGCCACACAACTCCCCTTGTATATAATAGCACAAAGCACTCCTTGTATATGGTGCCACACAATCCCCCCTTGTCTATACTGCTACACAGCCCCCTCTCTTGTATAAAATGTCACTCAGCTCTCCCTCCCTTGTATATAGTGTCACCCTGCTCTCCCCTTCTATATAGAGCAATACAGCAATCCCCCCTGTATATTCCCACATGCTTCCCCCCAAAAAAATAAATAAAACTATTGCACTTAGTTTGCCCTGCTCCCGCGACGGATGGGCGCTTGCATAGACCAGCCTGATGCAGTGACGTCATCACGCCAAACTGTGCAGGGAGTCTATCCAGCGCCTTATAGGCTGCCAGCCTAACGTGGCCTACAGCCTATGGTATTCATTTGTATCTGCGTCCTGAGGATGCAGATCCAAGTGAATTTGGCTGTCACTGGCACGGGGGCCCCATCCAGTGCTAGCGATGCCACTGGACATTAGGTAGCCTGTGCCAGCAGTGGCCATCAGCAGCGCTAGCGCACTGCATCGTTTTTACATTAATTTTTAAAATGATCTGCAGTTTGTGCGGCCATGGACTCCCTGGAAGCCTTGGGCCCCGGGCGGCCGCCTTAACTGCCCTTATGATGATCCGCCGCAGTTTCAAGATTCCAAGTAACAAAACATAAAAAAAAAGAAGAGGAACCCCATTTTGGAAACAACACCCCTCAAGAAATTTATCTAGGGGTATAGTTAGCATTTTGGCCCCACTTTTTTTTTTTTTTTTTCGCTAAATGTATCTGAATAGGTCTGTGAAGATGAAAATCTACTATTTAACTGAAAAAATGTAGATATTTAAAATTTTTACAAGGAATAAAGGAGAAATAACACCCCATCATTTGTAAACCAATTTCTTCCAATTACGGCAATACCCCATACGTGGTAATAAACTGCTGTTTGGACTCACAGCAGGGCTCAGAAGAGGAGCGTCAATTGGATTTTGGAGCGCTGATTTTGCTGGAATAGTTTTCAGTGCCATGTCGCTTTTGCAATGCACTGGAGGGACCAAAGCAGTGGAAACCCCCCCAAAGTGACCCAAAGTGACCCCATTTTGGAAACTACACCCTCAAGGAATTATTCTAAAGGTTTAGTTAGCATTTTGACCCTTCAGTTGTTTTGCTGAATTCATTGGAATTAGTCTGTGAAGATGAAAATCTACTTTTTTTCTGAAACAACATAGAGATTTTTAATTTTTACAAGGAATAAAGGAAAACACCCCAACATTTATAAAGAAATTTCTCCTGAATATGGCAATATGCCATATGTGGTAATAAACTGCTGTTTGGACACACAGCAGGGCTCAGAAGGGAAGGAGTGCTATTTGGCTCTTGGAGCTCAAATTTAGCTGTAATGGTTTTCAGTGCCATGTCGCATTTGCAAAGCCCCTGAGTGACCAAAACAGTGAAACCCCCCCAAAAAGTCACCCCATTTGGGAAACTACACCACTTAAGGAATCTATCTAGGAGTATAGTGAGCATTCAGACCCCACAGGTCTGTTTCAGAATTTATTATAATTAGGCCGTGAAAATGAATATCAACATTATTTCCACAATGATGCATTTTTTCATTTTTACAAAGAATAAAGGAGGAAAAAGCACCCCAACATTTGTAAAACATATTTACTCGGGTATGGCTATACCCCACATGTGGTAATAAATGTTTTTTTTTATTATTAGAAATGAATTAACCCTGATTCTTTTTTTTTTTTTCCCTCTCTGCTTCTAAGAGCCCAAACTTTTTTATTTGTCAGTCAATAGAGCGGTGTGAAAGCTAATTTATTGCGGGAGGAGTTGTATTTTCTGTTGACACCATTTAAAGTTACAGTACCATTTAATGTACTGGGAAACTGAAAATAATATTCTTTGCAGGCACAAAGTGGAAAAAATGAGATTCCCCCATTGTTTTTTGGGTTTTGTTTTTAATGCTTTCACCGTGCAGTAAAAACGGCAATTTTTTTTTTCTGCTACTCAATACAATTACGGTGATACCAAATTGATATAGTTTTATTTTACTACTTTTACAATGTAAAACTATTTGTTAAAAAAAAAAAAAAATTCCGAGAGGCATAACTTTTTTTCTTTTTTGGTCGATTGAGCAGTGTGAGGACTTATTTTTATAGGACGAGCTGTAGTTTTTATTGGTACCATTTTTTGGTACATACAACTTTTTGAGCATATTGTATAAAAAAAATTTAGCGCTAAGTTGACCAAAAAACTGCGATTTTGTCGTTTTAAATTATTTTATTTTACGTCGTACACCGTGTGAGTTAAATAATGGTATATTGTAATCGTTCTGACTTTTACGGACGCAGTGATACCAATGTTGTAAATATATACACTACCGTTCAAAAGTTTAGGGTCACTTAGAAATTTCCTTATTTTTGCAAGAAAAGCATAGTTTTTTTCAATGAAGATAACATTAAATTAATCAGAAATACACTCTATAGATTGTTAATGTGCTAAATGACTATTCTAGCTGCAAACGTCTGGTTTCTAATGCAATATCTACATAGGTGTATAGAGGCCCATTTCCAGCAACCATCACTCCAGTGTTCTAATGGTACAGTGTGTTTGCTAACTGTGTTAGAAGGCTAATGGATGATTAGAAAACACTTGAAAACCCTTGTGCAATTATGTTAGATCCGCTGTAAACAGTTTTGCTGTTTAGAGGAGCTATAAAACTTACCTTCCTTTGAGCTAGTTGAGAATCTGGAGCATTACATTTGTGGGTTCGATTAAACTATCAAAATGGCTAGAAAAAGAGAGCTTTCATGTGAAACTCGACAGTCTATTCTTGTTCTGAAGATTTCCTACAATGGTGTGTACTACTCCCTTCAGAGGACAGCACACACAGGCTCTAACCAGAGTAGAAAGAGAAGTGGGAGGCGCCGCTGCACAACTGAGCAACAAGACAAGTACATTAGAGTCTCTAATTTGAGAAATAGACGCCTCACAGGTCCTCAACTGGCAGCTTCATTAAATAGTACCCGCAAAACGCCAGTGTCAACGTCTACAGTGAAGAGGGGACTCCGGGATGCTGGCCTTCAGGGCAGAGTGGCAAAGAAAAAGCCATATCTGAGACTGGCTAATAAAAGGAAAAGATTAATATGGGCAAAAGCACACAGACATTGGACAGAGGAAGATTGGAAAAAAGTGTTATGGACAGACTAATCGAAGTTTGAGGTGTTTGGATTACACAGAAGAACATTTGTGAGACGCAGAACAACTGAAAAGATGCTGGAAGAGTGCCTGACGCCATCTGTCAAGCATGGTGGAGGTAATGTGATGGTCTGCGGTTGCTTTGGTGCTGGTAAAGTGGGAGATTTGTACAAGGTAAAAGGGATTTTGAATAAGGAAGGCTATCACTCCATTTTGCAACGCCATGCCATACCCTGTGGACAGCACTTGATTGGAGCCAATTTCGTCCTACAACAGGACAATGACCAAAAGAACACCTCAAAATTATGCAAGAACTATTTAGGGAAGAAGCAGGCAGCTGGTATTCTATCTGTAATGGAGTGGCCAGCACAGTCAACAGATCTCAACCCCATAGAGCTGTTGTGGGAGCAGCTTTATCGTATGGTACGCAAGAAGTGCCCATCAAGCCAATCCAACTTGTGAGAGGGCCTTCTGGAAGCATGGGGTGAAATTTCTCCCGATTACCTCAGCAAATTAATAGCTAGAATGCCAAAGGTCTGCAATGCTGTAATTGCTGCAAATGGAGCTTTCTTTGACGAAAGCAAAGTTTGAAGGAGAAAATTATTATTTGAAATAAAAATCATTATTTCTAACCTTGTCAATGTCTTGACTATATTTTCTAGTCATTTTGCAAGTCATTTGATAAATATAAGTGTGAGTTTTCATGGAAAACACAAAATTGTCTGGGTGACCCCAAACTTTTGAACGGTAGTGTACTTTGGAAAAGGAAAAAGGCAAGAATAGGATGAAAAAAGTTACAGGCAGAGGTAGAAAGAGGTGGGATGGCAGTACCAGATCCACTATTATACTTCTTAGCAAGCCAGATAAATCCAATAAAGGGTTGGGGAATTATATCAGACACCAATATGAAAAATATATTTTGGCTGCATTAGAAGATGTCGTAGAGGTCGCCTTGTCGTGGCAGGTGGGCTCACACAATTTGATCAAACTGTGCGCTAAGAACTTCCCTATTGTCAGTAGATTTAGCAGTAATTCATATTTATTTATATTTAGTGACTTAGGTGGCATTAGTGTTCTTAGTGTGCTGTCGCCATTTTCTTGTGTGTTGCATTAGAAGCTGATAGATAGGTATCCTCAGATCTACTGACTTGCTTTATTATCCAAAATGTATGGAATGCTCTACGACACTCTCTGAAAATTGGATCTTACACAAATTTATCACCAATATGGGATAATTTGAGATTGCATTAATGTTATAAATGATAGGGATTTAAAAAATAGATTGGCAAAGGTATCATTTATCTCAAGAATTTATTTGATAATGGAATGTTGAAACTGTGTGATGTTTTGTCCAGGTAATTTGGTTAAAAGAAAAATGTACAGTTCAATATACCCAGATAAAGTCTACATTACATCTCAGGGACTGAGTCAAATAATTGAATTCTGCATTTTAAGTAACATTGATTTTATCATTTAAAAATAAACGTGAAGAAAGGGATCAGTGAGATTTAACATCTTTATAGACCTACTGGAAATGAACTGCTAGATCCGGTGAAACAAAACTGGCAAGTAGACATTGGTACTATTTCTGAGGGTAAATGGACTGAAATTTTGAAATCAGTAAAGAAAGTTTCTTCTCCATTCCGAAGAATTGTTACATCTACATATTATTCATTTGGCAAATTATACTCCTTGTAAGCTACTGTATATAGAATTACATTTAGGGGAGATGGACATATGTCGGACTACTATGACTAATACAGGTGATTTAATACATGTTCTTTGGAATTGCCCTAAATTACGCAGGTATTGGGGGAGAATTTTAAATAAGCTAAACAATATATATATATGACAGAGCTACCAGTAATCGGTGTTACAGAATATCTCTTCCGGATGACTATAGATCTACATACCCATGGACAGATATAAAAAAAAATATTTAGCAATTGCTATAGATATATAGCTAGAAATAGGATACTGCAGGATTGGATTTCATCTTCAGCCCCAATATTTAATAAGTGTAGAAAAGTGGTGGATAATCAGGTGCATATGGATAAAAGTGCTTATAATAACGGGAATGGATCATAGAAGTACTAGATAAAGAATACTCAGCCTATTATGAGACTTTTAACTCAATAAATTTTTGTTTTAGAGGTTTTTTTTCCTACAACGAAAGTGTGTAACAATACAAAAAAAAAACGGCCCATCTATCTGTCTGTCTATCTATCTATCTATCTATCTATCTATCTATCTATCTATCTATCTATCTATCTATCTATCTGTCTGTCTGTCTGTCTGTCTGTCTGTCTGTCTGTCTGTCTACCTATCTATCTATCTATCTATCTATCTATCTATCTATCTATCTATCTATCTATCTATCTATCTATCTATCTATCTATCTATCTATCTATCTATCTATCTCTCTCTCTCTCTCTCTCTCTATCTATCTATCTATCTATCTATCTATCTATCTATCTATCTATCTATCTATCTATCTATCTATCTATCTATCTATCTATCTATCTATCTATCTATCTATCTCAAAGCTCCTGCCTTTAATATTCTCCATTATTGCTGAAATTTGGACAGGGGTCCTACTACCTAAAAGTATCCCTAATACTCATGGTCTTGAATTTCTTTCCACTTCTCTGACTATAAATTGTAAAATATCTACAATGAATACCAATGGTAAATAAACGTTTAATTCTTATGTTTCTTAATAATGTTCTATCTTTTAAGTGAGATTAAAACAATATACTAACATAAAATAATTGCTATTCTTGGCTTCATCTATCAGACTAACAACAGCTCCTCTGCGTTTTTACTTTGATTGATGCTTAACATTGCAATTAGAGTTCTTCGGTGCCAAAAACGTCATTTTAGTTGTAATACCTGACAAAACAAGATTAATTAAATATTAATTTTTTTACCTAATAACTTTTCACTAGGGAAAAATAATTAACTCTGTTAAACAGAATTTAATCTAAAGTTCTACAAGCGACAAGACATGCTAAAATACTAAGACGACCAAAAAATATTAATAATCATATTTTAGTTGAGGAAAGAATATCACTCAAATGAAAGTGTCCACATTTGTACTTGTCTTCTCTCTTGCTTTTGCATTTCAGTTTCCATGACTACTTGAAGCACTACTTGATGATGGTGATGTCTTTTTATGTAAAATATTTTTAGAACATTAGTTGCCTTAACAACACAGTACACTTCTACAAGCACCAGCTGGTCTTAAAATCAGTTTTCCTTTGTTTGTAAATAAGAGATGTGGTTGTTGTGACTTCCTAAATTGTGTTTGAAGTGGGTGTTGCAAAGTAATAGTATGGATAGTCTTAATAATGCAAGCAGAGGGACTGACAAACCAACAGAGCTAGTTTAATGGACAGTTATTACTTCGGAAGAAGTTATTTGATCCAAAACATTGGCATGATCACGGTAAACTTTAAGATGCACACAATAAGAAATGGTTCTCTTGATAAGGGACACAGACTGGCCCGGTCTTACTGTTTCATTACTAGTTTAAACGCTTTGAACAATTTTTTTTAAAAAATAAAGCATTGTTTTAGGTGATTTTACTTACTTTAATCTTTTTACTTTACTTTTTTTACTTTTTAAAAACAGCTTCTATGTATCCTGCATACATAGAAGCTGTATACTTCTGTCAAAGCCGATTAAGTCAGGTCAGCTGCACTGGCGGCAGTGTTCCCTATAAGGTGTGAGGCTGCGTTGCCGCGCACCTTCTACGATCCGCCTGCTCACTAAAGCACAGTCACGGGTGGCGGGCGGATGCAGTGGCGTCGCTAGCTCCGAAAGGGGGCTCCGGTGCTAGCGACAGCCACATTCACTTGTATGTGCATCCTCAGGACGCATATATAAATGAATACTATAGGCTGCAGGTGACGTTAGGCCTGCAGCCTATAAGGCGCAGGGAGTGGTGCAGGCCGGCGTGATGACGTCACATCATCACGCAGGTCTGTGCATACGTCTCGCCGGAGAGGCAGTGTAGCGATCCGTCTGTCGCGGGAACGGGGCAAGGTAAGTACAACTTTTTTTTTTAAGGAGCTGTGTGGCAGTATATACAGGAGGAGGGAGGCTGTGTAGCACTATATGCAAGGGGAGGAGGGGGCGGTGTAGCGCTATATACAGGGGGGATTGCCGTGTAGCACTATATACAAGTGGAGAGGGGGCTGTGTAGTGCTATATACAAGGGGGATGGCTGTATAGTGCTATATACAAGGGGAGGAGGGGGCTGGATACCACTATATACAGGGGTGAATTGCTGTGTAGCACTATATACAAGGGGAGGGGGACTGTGTAGCACTATAGACAAGGGCTGTGTAGCACTGTATACAAGAGGAGAGGGGGCTGTGTAACTCTATATACAAGGGGAGGAGGGGGCTGTGTAGCACTATATACAAGGGGAGGGGGGCTGTGTAGCACTATATACAAGGGGAGGTGGGCTGTGTAGCACTAGATACCAGAGGAGAGGGGGCTGTGTAGCTCTATATACAAGGGGAGGGGGGCTGTGTAGCACTATTTACAAGGGGAGAGGGGGCTGTGTAGCACTATATACAAGGGGAGGGGGCTGAGTAGCCCTGTATTCAAGGGGAGAGGGGGCTGTGTAGCATGATATACAAGGGGAGGGGGCTGTGTAGCGCTATATATAAGGGGAGAAGGGGCTGTGTAGCACTATATACTGGGGGAATTGCTGTGCAGCACTATATACTGGGGGGATTGCTGTGGCACTATATACAAGGGAGCTGTGTGTGGCAATATCTACAGGGGGCTGTGTGGCACTATCTACAGGGGGGATGTGTGGCAGTATCTACAGGGGGGTCTGTGTAGCTCTATCTACAGGGGTCTGTGTGGCACTATCTACAGGGGGTTGTGTGGCAGTATCTACAGAGGGCTGTGTGGCAGTATCTACAGGGGGATGTGTGGCAGTATCCACAGGAGGCTGTGTGGCAGGATCTACAGGGGTCTGTGTGGCACTATCTACAGGGGGTCTGTGTGGAACTATCTACAGGGGTATGTGTGGCACTTTCTATAGGGGGGCTGTGTGGCACTATCTATAGGGGGGCTGTGTGGCAGTATCCACCAGGTGTCTGTATGGCAGTATCTACAGGGGGGTCTGTGTGGCACTATCTACAGGGGTCTGTGTCGCACTATCTACAGGGGTCTGTGTGGCACTATGTATAGGGGGCTGTGTGGCAGTATCTACAGGGGGTTCTGTGTGGCTCTATCTACAAGGGTTCTGCGTGTGGTGCTATCTGCAGGGGGCTGTGTGTGATGCTATCTACAGGGGGTCTGTGTGGCACTATCTACAGGGGATATGTGTGACGCTATCCACAGTGGCTATATGGCGCTATCTACAGGGGCTGTGTGGCGCTATCTACAGGGGCTATGTGGCGCTATCTACAGGGGCTGTGTGGCACTATCTACAGGGGGGTCTGTGTGACGCTATCTAGAGGGGGTCTTTGTGGCGCTCTCTACAGGGGGTCTGTGTGGCGCTATCTACAGTAGGTCTGTGTGGCGCTATCCATAGGAACAGTTGTGTAATGAGGGATTCTTGCATTGATGCCTATAATTGGTGTTTATAACGGTCTATTTTACTGCTGTACTTGTAATATTATACTATTTAAAAAAGTTATTTAAAAATACTTTAAAATAAGTCTTCTTATTCTCTTAGTTAGTTGCAATTTTAGCGTTTACTGGGGGTATTCATTTTGGTCAAAAGATCGCCCACCATTGATGGAGACTTGCTCTGCTCCCTAACTGCCCCGCTCAGGAGCTGCCAAAACTTAGAGGGAACATTGACTGGTGGCTCCTCTGAAAACTGGTCCTGCATGTCTCTGACACGCATGATCCAGCTAATAACGATCACATCTAAGTTCATGAATTTAGATGTGATCGTTATTATCTGGATCCCGTGTCAGAGACACACAGGACCAGTTTTCAGCCGCGCCGTTATTCCAGCTGAACTGACGGAAGTTGTATCTTAAAAAGTAAAAAAAAAAAAATATTTAAAGTTAATAGAAAAGTTGTTAAAATCTCCCAAAACATTTTTCTATGTAACTTGTTATAAATCTAGTGAATGTAGTGGGCAATCTGATGTAAAAGATGGCATATGTTTGCCAACCTACTCTATACACTTGCCTGCATTAAACCATGCATATATTACTGTATCTCTTATTACGCACTATCCATGTAAGGTTTTATTCTGCACCCTATGTTTTATGAAATGGGGGTTATTTGAAGGGTTATTTGCCTGTTACTATGGTACAAATGTATTTGAGACCAATTATATTATCAGGGCTAAATTTAACCCTTCAAAACCTGGGATGAGATATGCTTTTTTTCCCAATTAAGATTTACATTAATTCAGCAATGGATGTTGAAATGCAGAAGCAGCACTTGGTTTGCACAGCTTCTCAACCTAGTATACTTCCAGTCAGTACAGACAGAAATGTAACATAAGTTTCAGGCCCAAATATAATGTTCTTGCTGAATTTAACTATTATTAAGACTCTTATTTTACTTTAAAGTGCATCTAGTACTAGACAGGTACACTTTCAGCAATGACATTGGAAAGATACCCTTAAGGCATCAAGACGTTGCCTTTAAATGAAGCCACTACATAGCCAAACTGAAGATGCAGCTAGTCAACTGCTGGTGCATTATAAGGACACACAAACCTGCCTCCCCCTTTCCCAAAAGTCAATAACACAGAGGGCTCACATGAAGATAGGGAAGATATTGAGATGTTTGTGGTCCTAAACAAATTTACAATATATCTGGGAATAACATTAACCCCTTTTAGACAATTTTTTTAAAATCTGACATGTGTCACTTTATGTGGTAATAACTCCGGAATGCTTTTACCTATTCAAGGGATTCTTAGATTTTTTTTCTCGTGACATATTGTACTTTATGATAGTGGAAAAATTTGGTCAATAAATTTAATATTTATTCGTGAAAAACACCAAAATTTTGAGAAAATTTGCAAAAATGTGCATTTTTTTAAATTTAAATGTATCTGCTTGTAAAACAGAAAGTAATACCACACAAAATAGTCACTAGTTACCATTTCCCATATGTGTACTTTATATTTGCATTGTTTTCTGAACATCCTTTTATTTTTCTAGGACGTTACAAGGCTTAGAACTTTAGCAGCAATTTCTCACATTTTCAAGAAAAATTCAAAAGGCTATTTTTACAGGGACCAGTTTAGATCTGAAAATCACCCCATTTTAAAAACTTCACCCTCAAAGTATTCAAAACAGCATTCAGAAAGTTTCTTAACCCTTTAGGCGTTTCACAGGAAGTAAAGCAAAGTAGAGGGGAAATGTACAAATTTCTTTTTTTTTTGCCGAAATTCATTTGTAATAAAAAAAATTGTGTGACACAGAAGGTTTTACCAGAGAAATACAACTCAATATTTATTGCCCGGGTCCTGCAGTTTTTAGGAATATCCCACATGTGGCCCTAGTGCCCTAATGGACCAAAACACTCAGAATCAAAGGAGCACCTACAGCATTTTGGGGCCTGCTTATTTTAGATTATATTTTAGGCACCATGTCAATTTTGAAGTGGTATTGTGGTGCCAAAACAGTGGAAACTCCCCAAAAGTGACCCCATTTTGGAAACTAGGAATTTATCTAGGGGTATAGTTAGCACTTTGACCCCACAGGTATTTTGCTATATTTATTGGAGTTAGTCTGTGAAAATGAAAATCTACTTTTTTTCTGATAAAAATTTGTAATATTTACAAGGAATAAAGAAGAAAATGCACCCCAACATTTGTAAAACATCTTGTCGCGATTACGGAAATACCACATATGTGGTAATAAACTGCTGTTTGGACCCACTGTAGCGCTCAGAAGGGAGGGAGCGCCATTTGGATTTTGGAGCGCAGATTTTGCTGGATTGGTTTTTAGTGCCATGTCGCGATTGCAAAGCCCTGGAGGGAACAAAACTGTGGAAATACCCCAAAAGTGACCCCATTTTGGAAGCTACACCCTCAAGGAATTTTTCTAGGGGTATAGTAAGCATTTATACCCCACAGGTTTTTTTTGCAGAATTCAGTAGAATTAGGCAGTGAAAATGAATATAAACATTTTTGTTCACTAAAATGTTTAATTTTTTCATTTTCACGAGGGATAAAGGAACAAAAGTCGCCCTAAATTTGTAACGCAATCTCTGCCGAGTATGACAATACCCCACATGTGGTAATAATTTATTTTTTTAATAGAAATTAATTAACCTTTGCAGGACTGATCCTTTTTTGCTTTTCCATTTTAGTTTTTCACTCGCCGCTTTCCAAACGCCATAACTTTTTTATTTTTCCATGTATTGAGCGGCGTGAAGGCTTATTTTTGGCAGGACGATCTGTAGTTTTTATTGGTACCATTTTTGGTACATGCAAGTTTTTGATCACTTTTTATTACATTTTATTTAGAGCTTTGGTGACCAAAAACAGTGATTTTGGCGTTTTAAATTCTTTATTTCTTACGGCGTTCATAATGCATTATAAATGACAGTTTTACTTTATTCTGTGGGTCGGTACGATTACGGCGATACCATATGTATATAGTTTTTTTATATTTTGCAGCGTTTGCACAACACAATCACTTCTTTATAAAATAATTTATTTTCTGTGTCACTTATTTGAGGAAAAAAACAACTTTTATTTTTACAGTTTTGTAAAACATTTTTATTAACTTTTTTTTACTTTATTCCTTACTTTTTACACTTTCTTTTTTTACCTGCAGCTTTGATCGCTGCTAGAATAAATTACACTACCTAGGTAGTGTAACGTATTCCAACTGTCAGTGTGACGTCACAGTCACTCTGACAGTTAGTCTACGAGGACGAGCCAGAGGCTGATCCTCATAGGCTTCCATACATGGCAGACCCGAAGGCCGTTGTCTGGCCCCTGGGTGCCATCTCAAGCATCAGCAGCCCCCACAATTGCATGGGGGCTGCTGATGTGCTACAAACCCCCTACATGCGGAGATCGCAATCGAACCCAGCATGTAACCGGTTAATTGCCGAAATCAGCGGCAATGAGCCACTGATCGGCAACAGTGGAGTGTCAGCTGTCAGGGACAGCTGACCTCCCGGTTCCCGATGCACACTGTCACCGACACTGTCATAGACACTGTCATAGACACTGTCATCGACAGTGTGCATCGCGAACGGCAGTGACGTCCTGTCACTCTGACAGGAAGTCTTTCAGGAGGCTGGTCCTGATAGGCTTCCGTACATGGCAGACATGGGGGCCATTACTTGGCCTCCGGTCGCCATGCTAGCCATCGGCAAACCTCACGATTTCATTGTGAGGTCTGCCGATGTGCTAGAAACCCCTGAATGCGGTGATTGCAATCGATCACCTTAATTAAGGAGTTAATTGCCAAAATCAGCGGAAATAAGCCGCTGATCGGCATACAGTGGAGTGTCAGCTGTCAGGGACAGCTGGCCTCCTGGTTCCCGGTGCACACTGTCTCCGACAGTGTGCACCGGAAACCACGTAGTAACTGTACGTCCCCGTGCGCTAAGACACTGTCCACTTGGACGTACAGTTGCGTCGTGGTGCGCCTAGGGGTTAATGCTCCTGTATGCGCATACTAAATTGCTAGAGCTCCCAGTGGTAGAATTGCAAACCCATTGCAGTATACATTATATTAATGAAATAAAGACTACAGGCTGTCCTAAAATAGCATGTGGCTTCTGAAAGGTCTGTAGGGTAACAAAAAGGACTATGAAATCCAACATAGTCCTGCTTGGCACAAATTCTTATTTCTATATGAAGGCTTAAGGGCGTAATTCTGACATTGTAATTTGACAATTCAAAAGCAGACCCTTTAAAAGTGGTTTCAGGGGGAATCTTTAATGAATAAGTCCAAATAACAAGCAACAATCCGTAGCATTTTTTTCTTAGAACTCTGTTTTGTGCCATTCTTTTTTTTTTGCAAAAAGTTGTTGTTCACTCAATGACCGAAAGGCAAATGACTAAAACTAATCAAATCTCAAAATGCTTACAATGCCATTATATTTCAATCAATAAAAAGCATAAACAGCATGAGATTAATTGAAAGATTTGAAAGAAGTGCAGCGGCCTCCGTCTGCTGGCCAGTAACATGAAAACCTCAGTATGTCCTTTATATTCTTATAACTACATATAGTAATCATTACTAGATTTATTCTGAATGTGTGACAAGTGATAAAAATATACTTGATCTTAATATCTTACAAAATATATCACCTTGCATGAAGATTAATTTTAATCAAATTGGAAAACAAACACAGATGTACCTGTAACCATAAACCGTTTTCTCTTCTTCCTGGGAATCAGAACAGTAGAATTTGCCATATTTAATATGCTTCTACATATTCCTGTAATAAATGAGTTTATGCTTTGCTGCATTAAGCACCCTCATGAGATATTATACCTTACCTCAATTGTTTCTCATATGTCACATAATGGTAAGTAAACGCAATTTGCTTGTGTAAGGCCATTCTTATGTAACGTGCAGGTGCGGGGGCGACATTCAAGTTGCAGGAACTTTAATGGCATGGAAGAATGGTAGGCTGACATGCAGTTTAAATGCAGCTATATAAACTTTGAATCAGTACTCAGACAATGCAAGCCTGATGGTTATAAATATATCTATATATACATATATATATATATATATATATATATATATATATATAGCAGAAAAAGAATGGCGACAGCACACTGCGACACTAATGCCACCTAAACCACTAAATATAAATAAATATGCATTACTGCTAAATCTACTTATAATAGGGAGGTTCTTAGTGCACATTTTGATCAAAAAGTGTTTGCCCACCTGCCACGTCAAGGCGACCTCTGTAAGGTGGGAACCTACACTGCACATACACCCAGAACTGAGACTAAGTCTACATATATACCTGGGGATGGTAGGATCCAGCATTGAACTAATTAAAATCACCCAGGGCAGAATGGGAGGAGTGCAAGAACAAAAATGGAGGCAGTCACTAACCCCACATATATGGATCACATAAACACAAAAATGTTGGTGTTCAAATTTTTGTGTTTATGTGATTTATGTGTGTATATATATATATATATATATATATATATATATATATATATATATATATAATTCAATAAACTTACAGTTACAGTTTCTCACACAGAGGACACAAACTTGAAAGTTGCAGACTTATGTACAATGCACGAGGCGGTTATTCACTTGGGCACCATACGCTTCCTGGTTTAACAATGGGCACAAATCTTAGTTAGAGTCTCTTGCACGCAACTGCTTTCGGTGGTTGGCTGTGGTGGTTTTCTCATTAAAAGCTCTTTCCTAGTTTCTGGCAGTGGGTCGTCAGCCCGATGAGCACAGATGGCCTAAGTAGGTATTGGTTGGCTCTCACACACCACACTACCTCAGACCCTCAGATCCCAATCACGCTACAATGTCTCCAGCCAATTCTTGGCCTGCTTTCGCTCCACTGTATATTCATTTGTGACCGGGTCATGGACAAGCATCTCCTTCCCTTACCACAGTCATATGCCAAACAGCATCTGCCGTCTGAACGTGAGAGTGCGGGGTACCCATGGCTCCATGTTCCACAAAATGCAGAGTTCAACTTCAAGGGACCTGCCACTTTAGTAATGGTGACTGGGGGCCACACCTCCCCACCACTAATGGAGCACTACCACAGCCTGCCAACATCAGCATCTTCAGTATAACACTTATTTGAGGACATGCACATTCTGATCATGTGACCACAGGTCCTGTCTACTTAATACATAACAGCACAATATCAAATAATTTTATAATTTGGCCACTAGGTGGCAGCAACATACTTACATTACACAGAACTCCTGCTGTCCCCGACCGGTGGATGATGCTCATCTCCGCTGCAATATCCATATAGTTTCCAACCAATAACAATAAAATAACACAGATTAAGAAACCTTATAAAGGTGGACTCATTTTGCTGTCTCAAAAACATTGATAAAAATGCATATCATAAAAAATATATGAAAAATTGCATGCAGTATTGGCACATGAAATCTTGATGTATATATGTCACATATTACGTATGTTTTAAACAAAACTCAGTAAAAGTTATATTTTATATATACTCCGGATCTATCTTTTTCTAGTTTCCAACCAAGGAAAGAAAAAACAGGGGATTCCAAAGATGCTCAACATTATAATAAAAAAACACTTTTCACAGAAAAAAAACACATATCTACCGATGTGTCCTCCCTTTAAAGGAACCTGTCCCTAGGTTTGGAGCCAATAAACCACCAATGTGCCATAATGCAGCTGCGATTTAGTGTTTAAAACCTTGCCATATCCAAAACGTCTGTTTCAGGAATAGTTAATAAAGTAACTTACAATTTACCGAGATGAGCCTGGGAGCAGCATTGGGAGCATTCACAATGCACACATGGAGCAGAAGACAATACACTACGCATGTTATAAGTGGTGTACCCCAGGGTTCCATGCTCGGACCACTATTATTCAACTTATTTACTAATAATATAGAGGATGGGATTAATAGCACTATTTCTATTTTTACAGATGACACCAAGCTATGTAGTAATGTTCAGTCTATGGAAGCTGTTTGCAAGTTGAGTTCAACACACTAAGGGTATGTTCACACGGCCTATTTACGGACGTAATTCGGGCGTATTAACCCCCGAATTACATCCAAAAATGCGCCTCGATAGCGTTGACAAACATCTGCCTATTGAAAGCAATGGGCTGACGTTTGTCTGTTCACACGAGGCGTATATTTACGCGCCGCTGTCAAAAGACGGCGCGTAAATAGACGCCCGCGTCAAAGAAGTGACCTGTCACTTCTTGGAGCGTAATTGGAGCCGTTATTCATTGACTCCAATGAAAAGCAGCGCCAATTACGTCCATAATGGACGCGGCGTTCAAGCGCCTGCACATGCCGTTAAGGCTGAAATTACGGGGATGTTTTCTCCTGAAAACATCCCCGTAATTTCAGCCGTTACGGACGCTGCCACGTGAACATACTCTAAGTGTTTGGTGATCCAGTCGGCAAATGAAGTTTAATGTAGATAAATGTAAAGTTATGCATCTGGGTACCAGCAACCTGCATGTATCATATGTCCTCGGGGGAGCTACACTGGGGGATTCACTTGTTGAGAAGGATCTGGATGTACTTGTAAATTATAAACTAAATAACAGCATGCTATGTCAATTAGCTGCTTAAAGGGCCAGCAAGATATTGTCGTGTTTTAAAAGAGGCATGGACTTGCAGGACAGGGATATAACATTACCACATTACAAAGCATTAGTGAGGCCTCATCTAGAATATGCAGTTCAATTCTGGGCTCCAGTTCATAGAATGGATGCCCTGGAGTTTGAAAAAATAGAAAGAAGAGCAACGACGCTAATAAGGGGCATGGAGAATCTAAGTTATGAAGAAAGATTAAAAGAATTAAACCTATTTAGCCTTCAAAAAATAAGGGGCTACCCCCTCTGTCTGGAGAAAAAAAAAGTTCAATCTGTAGAGGCGACAAGCTTTCTTTACTGTGAGAACTGTGAATCTATGGAATAGTCTACCACAGGAGCTGGTAACAGCTGGGACAGTAGATGACTTTAACCCCTTCCCGACATTTGTCGTAAGTATTCAACATGGAAAGCCACCGGGTATCTGACAGCTGACATCCTGCTGTAACGGCGGGGACCGAAGTTAGCTTCGATCCCTGCCATTAACCCCTTAAATGCAGCCATCAAAAGCGATAGCTATATTTAACCCCTTCCCGCTATGTGACGTAATAGTCCGTCACAGGAGTTGTCCTGTTAACACAAACTGAAGGACTATGCCGTCACAGCATTAACAGGAAACTGTGTCCGCAGACACGTCTGCAGACACAGTTTTAAAGCAGTTTTAAAGCAGTGATAGCTTAACGCTATCACTGCTTCAAGGCCAGGACCGGAGCTAGCCTCCAATCCCGTGGATTAACCCCTTAGATGCAGCCCTCAAAACCGAGAGCTGCATCTATGGTGCTTATAAGCGAATCGGAACCCTGCAATTAAATTGCGTGGTTCCGATGACTGCTCCGGCAGACGGAAGCCTGCTAGGTCCCGCCCGGAGGCATGGCCTAAAAGGCCTCCGGCCGCAATTTCAAGATGGCGCAGACTCAGAAACTGAGCCTGTGACATCAGCCGTTGGTGTCAACTATATGTTACAGGTGACACCGTGCTGTAACGGCAGGGAACGGAGCTAGCTCCGATCCCTGCCATTAACCCCTCAGATGCCGCGATTGCGGCATCTTAGTGGTTTGTATCGATCGACACGATGTTATCGTGACGAATCCGATCACTGCTATGGCAACCGAAGGCCTAATAATGGCCTCCTGGTCTGCCACGTACGATAGCCTATTAGGCCCCGCCCAGAGACGGGACCTAATAGGCTTGCTGTCAGTGAATGACTGACAGCTCTAATGCATTGCACTACGTGGGTAGTGCAATGCATTAGAGTAAAGATAAGAGGTGCAGGACCTCAAGTCCCCTAGTTGGACAAAAAAAAAGTTGAAAAAAGTTAATAAAAAAGTTTCAAAAAAGTGTAAAAATAAAAGTTTCACGTTAATAAAAAGAAATGTTAAATACTTTTGTGTCAAAAAAAGACAAAAGTATAATAGGTATGATACCTTTATTGGCAGTTTATTGACATAACTGGGTGTGCACCTCACCAAGGGCTTTAGAAGATTTTCCACCCATCCAGAAATATTCTCAGTTAAAGTCCCAAAAACAAACACTGCCTTTTTTCCTATAATAAGCCTTTTATTATTGTAAAAAAGTGAAAATGTTAAAAACAGTACACATATTTGGTATCGCAGCGTCTGTAACGACCCAAACTATAAAAGTATAATATTATTTTTCCCGCACGCTGAAAGCCGCAAAAAAAATCCAAAAAACCCGCCAGAGTCACTATTTTTTTTATCACCACCCCTCACAAAACATGGAATAAAAAGTGATCATAAAGTCGCATGTACCCCAGAATGGTACCAATAAAAACGACAACCCGTCCCGCAAAAAACAAGACCGTACACCGCTTTTTTGACTGAAAAATAAAAAAAGTTCTGCCTCTCAGAATATGGTGACACATAACGTGCAGAGTGTTCCAAAAGCGAATAACTTCAGGCCCCATTTATCAGTGCGACATCGGACACGTATCTCTGAAATATTATTTATTTACCGCATTATTATACCCTCTTATTATGCCCTCATGTACTCCGCGCAGCTTACATATGCGCCCACATTACAAACTGAAATGCCAGCAAAACCCCAAACAGAACTACTACCAAGCAAAATCTGCGCTCCAAAAACCAAATGCCGTTTTGAACCCTACAGCGTGCCCAAACAGCCGTTTACGTCCACATATATGGCATTGCCATACCCGGGGGAACCAGCTTAGCAGTTTATGAGATATTTGTCTTCAGTGGCACAAAAATGGCATAACAGTGGAAAATTGCTATTTTCACTTTGCACCATCTGCTGCACATTAATTACTGATGGAAAAACACCTTTTGGGGCAAAATGCTCTCTACACCCATTAAAATGCCTCAAGGGGTGTCGTTTCCAAAATAGGGGTCACTACTTGGGGGTTTGTTTTGCCATTTGACCTCAGAGCCCTGCACTTGTGGGCCAATGCTGTGAAAATCACCAAAATGGACCTCAAATGCGCATGTTGCTCTTCACTTCTGAGCTCTGTCATATATCCAGGCAAACGTTAAATGCCTTAAGGGGTGTAGTTTCCAAAATGGGGTCACTACTTGGGGGCTTCTACTGTACTCTGGTACCTCAGGGTTTTGCAAATGCGACATGGCGCCCAAAAACCAAGCCAGCAAAATCTGCATGCCAAATAGCGCTCCTGCCTTTCTGAGCCCTGTGTCCAAACAGCAGTTTATTACCACATATCGGATATTGCCATACTCGGGAGAAATTGCTTTATAAATGTTGGGGTGCTTTTTCCTCTTTATCCCTTGTGAAAATTAAAAAATTCAACTTTTTTTGTGGAAAAATAGGCTGATACTCATTTTTACGGCCTAATTCCAAATAAATTTAGCAAAAGACCAGTGGGGTCTAAATGCTTACTATACCCCTAGATAGATTCCATAAGGGGTATAGTTTCCAAAATGGGATCACTTTTGGGGGTTCCTACTGTTTTGGTCCTGCAGGCACTTAGCAAATGTGACATGGCACCCAAAAACCATTCCTGCTAAATTTGAGATCCAAATGGTTTTCCTTGCCTTTTGACCCCTGCCGTGTGACAAAGGAGCAGTTTATGACCACTTATGGGGTATTGCCGTAATCGGGAAAAATTGCTTTTCAAATGTTGGGGTGCTTTTTCTCCTTTATGCCTTGTAAAATAAAAAATGTCAACATTTTATTAGAAAAAAATGTAGATTCTCATTTTCACGGCCTAATTCCACTAAAGTCAGCAAAAAATAGGTGGGGACGCAATACTCACTATACCCCTCGATAAATTCCTTGAGGGGTGTAGTTTCCAAAATGGGGTCACTTTGGGGGGTTTCCACTGTTTTGGTCCCTCCAGGACGTTGCAAACGCGACATGGCACCGAAAATCATTCCAGCAAAATCTGTACTCCAAAATCAAAATGGCGCTGTTTCCCTTCTGAGCGCTGCCGTGGGTCCGAACGGCAGTTTATTACCACATATAGAGTATTGCCATAATCGGGAGAAATTGCTTTACAAACGTTGTGGTTCTTTTTCTCCTTTATTCCTTGTAAAAATTAAAAAATTATAAGTTTTTTCAGAAAAAGGGTGGATTTTCAATTTTACAGACTATTTCCAATAAATTTAGCAAAAAACCTGTGGGGTTAAAATGCTAACTATGCCCCTCGATAATTTTCCTGAGGGGTGTAGTTTCCAAAATGTGGTCACTTTTGGGGGATTTCCACTGTTTTGGCACCACCTCTTCAAAACTGGCATGGTGCCTAAAATATATTCTAAAAAAAGGAGGCCCCAAAATCCTCTAGGTCAGGGGTCTCAAACTCAGCCGGGTAAGTGGGACGCATATAGAAAAAATGGGAAGTTGACGGGCCGCATTACTTTCAAATTTGATACAATACAAAATTATTGTTAATCAATTAGTTATTTGAATTACTATAATACTAATACTACATTACTATAATAATAACACTACATCACTATAATAATACCGCTAGGTTTAAAATTTGAGATATTTCTCCACGATCCAGCTTTCCAGTTTAAGTGTCGCTAAATGCAGTCCGGCGGCTCAGTTAGCACACATGTCAAGATTGGGCAGCCCCTTTTTAGATAGTGCCGCAGTGCCCTCTGTGGATTCTGCCACAGTGCCCTCTGTGGATGCTGCTGCTTTGCCCTCGGTAGATGCTGCCACTGTGCCCTCTGTAGATAATGCAACACACCCCTAGATAAGGCCACAGTGCCCTCTGTAGATAAGGCCACAGTGCCCTCTGTAGATAAGGCCACAGTGCCCTCTGTAGATAATGCAACACACCCCTAGATAATGCCAGTGTCCTCTGCAGATACTGCCACACACCCATTTGTAGATAATGCCACAGTGCCCTCTGTAGATGCTGCCACAGTGCCCTCTGTAGATGCTGCCACAGTGCCCTCTGTAGAGGCTGCCACAGTGCCCTCTGTAGAGGCTGCCACAGTGCCCTCTGTAGATGCTGCCACAGTGCCCTCTGTAGATGCTGCCACAGTGCCCTCTGTAGAGGCTGCCACAGTGCCCTCTGTAGAGGCTGCCACAGTGCCCTCTGTAGAGGCTGCCAAAGTGCCCTCTGTAGAGCCTGCCACAGTGCCCTCTGTAGAGGCTGCCACAGTGCCCTCTGTAGAGGCTGCCACAGTGCCCTCTGTAGATGCTGCCACAGTGATGTCAGGGGCATGCCCAGAGCTGAAGTCCCGGAGAAGACCCTGACACACTGTCCACATACGGGCAGCGATGTCAGGGAATTCCACATAGTCCCGGAGCAGAGCCGATAATAGCGCTCTGCCCGGTACTCCGCTCTGGTGAAGACCCTGACACACTGTCCATATATGGGCAGCTATGTCAGGGAATTCTGCAGCATCCCGGAGCAGAGCCGATACTAGCGCTGTGCCCGGGACTCCGCTCTGGGGAAGACCCTGACACACTGTCCACATATGGGCAGCGATGTCAGGGAATTACACAGAGTCCCGGAGCAGAGCCTGTACTAGCGCTCTGCCCGGGACTCCGGCTCTGGGAAAGCCCCAGATATCGCTGTTCATATGTGGACAGTGATGTCAGGGAATTCCAGAGTCTCGGAGCAGAACCGATACTAGCGGCTCTGTGTCCCGCGGGCCGCAGATGACAGCCTCAGGGGCCGCATGCGGCCCGCGGGCCGCGTGCTTGAGACCCCTGCTCTAGGTGCTCCTTTGCTTCTGAGGTCCGTGTTTCAGTCCAAGAGGACACAAGGACCACATGTGGGATATTTCTAAAAACTGTAGAACAAGGGTAATAAATATGGAGTTGCAATTCTTGGCTAAAACCTTCTGTGGTACTAAATGTTTTTATTAAAAATTTATTTTGGCCAAAAAAACATTTAGATAGTAAATTTCACATCTATTTTGCTTTCATTTCTTATGAAACGCCTAAAGGGTTAAGAAACTTTTTGAATGCTGTTTTGAAAATTTTGAGGGGTGCATTTTTTTAAATGGGGTGATTTATGGGGACTTTCTAATATATAAGGCCCTCAAAGCCACTTCAAAACTGAACTGGCCCTTTAAAAATCGCCTTTTGAAATTTTCTTGAAAATGTGAGAAATTGCTGCTAAAGTTTTAAGCCTTGTAACGTCCTAGAAAAAAAAAAGGACGCTCAAAAAACAATGCAAACATAATGTAGACACATGGGGGATATTTAGCTAGTAACTATTTTGTGTGGTATTACTATCTGTCTTACAAGCAAATACATTGAAATTAAGAAAAATGCAAATTTTTACAAATATTCTCTAAATTTTGGTGTTTTCACAAATAAATACTGAATTTATCGACCAAATTTTTTTACTAACATCAAGTACAATATGTCATGAGAAAACAGTCTCAGAATTGCTTGGCTATGTGAAAGCATTCCCAAGTTATTACCACATAAATCTCCGCTCGGAGATGAAGCTTGATCGACTTGCTGTCACTGAATGACTGACAGATCTAATACATTGCACTATGTAGGTAGTGCAATGTATTAGAAAAAAAATCTGACAGTTGGACCTTCAAGTCCCCTAGCGGGACTAAAGTAAAGTATAAAAAATTGTGAGAAAAAAATGTGAAAAAAAGTTGTAAAAAATATAATAAAAGTTTTAAGTAATAAAATAAACACACAATCGCCCTTTTTCCCTTATCAAGTGCTTTATTATTGAAAAAAATATATAAACCATACATATTTGGTATCGCTGCGACCATAACGGCCTAAATTATAAAAATATTATGTTATTTATTCCATGCGGTGAACGGTGTAAAAGAAAAACGTAAAAAATAATGCCAGAATTTCTGATTTTTGGTCACTTTGCCCTACAAAAATTTTAAAAAAAAGTTAGCAAAAAGTCGCATGTATCCAAAAATGGTGCCTATAAAAACTATAGCTCGCCTCGCAAAAAACAAGCCCTCATACAGCTGCGTTGACGAAAAAATGAAATAGTTATGGTTCTCACAACATGGCGACAGAAAAAAATACATTCTTTTTACAAAAGTAATTTTATTCTGCAAAAAGTTGTAAAACATAGAAAAGTGCTATAAATTAGGTATCGCTGGAATCGTACTGACTCGCTGAATAAAGTTAACATGTAATTTATAACGCATGGTGAACACTGTATAAAAAACCCCTAAAAAAAACTATGCTAGAATTGCTGTTATTTGGTCACCTTGCCTCTCAAAAAATAGGATAAAAAGTGATCAAAAAGTCGCATGTACCCCAAAATGTTACCAATAATAACTACAGCTCATCCCGCAAAAAAAACAGCCCTCATACCACTATGTCTATGAAAAAATAAAATTAGTTAAGGCTCCAATAAGTTAGGAAATAAAAAATATGCAGTTGTGCAGGTCAGAGGGGAACATTTCGTCTGTTTCAAGAGGCGATTTATCGGGGCCCTAAAAGAATGGAACCAGGAAGGGGGGCCAAACATATCTGCTAGAAGCGAGGGTGCCCGTAATATACAAGGACAACACTTCCTGGCAAAATTCCCCAAACTGCAAAGGTGCGGACTCTGGACCAATAGGGGATAAGTAAAGACACCTTTTATCAGTGCGACACCGGCCTGTGAAGAAACGATTGCTTCACAGCGTAACACACATCTATGGATTATTTTATTCTTTACCCCATTATTATACCCCCTGACAATGCCCCTGATGTACTCTGCCCAGTTTACATATGCCCCCCCATTATAAACGGAAACACCAGCAATACTAAAAAAACTACTACCAAGCATAATCTCCACTTCAAAAGCCAAATGGCGCTCCCACCCATCTGAGCCCTATAGCGTGCCAAAACAGCAGTTTACTTCCACATATATGGCACCGCCATACCCGGGAGAACCCTTTTAACAATTTTTCGGGTGTGTGTCTACAGTGGCATAAGCTGGGCACTACATACTTGCCACTGAATTGGCAATTCTGGGGAAAAATTTGAATTTTTACTTTGCACCATACACAGCGCATTTATTTATGGAAAAGACCTGTGGGGTGAAAATGCTCACTACACCCCTTAATAAATTCCTTGAGGGGTGCAGTTTCTAAAATGGGATGATTTCTGGGGTTTTATTTTTATTGTTTCCCATCTGAGCCTCTGCAATTGTGAACCAATTCTGTGTAAATCGCCAAATTAGGCCTCAATTTTGCATGGTATTCTCACTCCTGAGCCCTGTCAAATGTCCAGGCAAAAGATTAGGGCCCCATGTAGGGTGATTCTAAAACCTGAAAAACACAGCATAATAATTAGAGAGCTGTCTTGTCATGATGGCACCACATATTGGCATATCTATTGAAAAATCACATTTTCACTCTGCAATATCGAGTACACACTAATTTATGCAAAACACCTGCACGGTTAACATGCTGACTACACCCCTAGGTGAATATCTTGAGGGGTGTAGTTTCCAAAATGGGGGTCACTTTTGGGGGTTTCCACTGTTTTGGTCCCACAGGGGTTTTGCAAATGCTACATAGCGACCAGAAACCAATCCAGCATAATCTGTACTCCGAAAGCCAAATGGCGCTCCTTCCCTTCTGAGCCCTGCCGTGTGCCCAAAAATGAGTTTGTAACCACATATGGGGTATTGCCATACTCGGGAGAAATTGCTTAACAAATGTTGGGGTTCTCCTACTGCTTTATTTTTTGAGAAAATCAAAAATTTTGCGCTAAAGCTACGTCTTATTGGAAAAAAATGTAATTCTTATTTTCACTGCCCAATTCAAATAAAATCTATGAAACATCTGTGGGGTCAAAATGCTCACTGCACCTAGATTAATTCCTCAAGGGGTGTAGTATCACAAATGGAGTCCCTTTTGGGTAATTTCCACTGTACTGGTACCTTAGGGGCTTTGCAAAAGCGACATGGTGTCAAGAAACCAATCTAGCAAAATCTGTGCTCCAAAAGCCAAATGCCACTCCTTCTCTTCTGTTCCTTGCCATGTGCCCAAACAGCAGTTTATGACCACATATGGGGTATTTCCTTACTCCAGAGAAGTTGCTTTACAAATGTTATGGTAATTTTTTTTCCTTTATTTGTTGAGAAAAAGAAAAATTTTGAGCTAATGCTATGTCTTATGGAAGAAAAAGGATTGTTTTTATTTTCACTGCCCAATTCTAATAAATTCTATGAAACACCTGTGGGGTCAAAATGATCACTACACCCATAGATAAATTCTTCAAGGGGTGTAGTTACCTAAATGGAGTCACTTTTTGGGCGTTTTCACTGTTTTGTCCCCTCAGGGGCTCTGCAAATGTGACATGGCCTCCACAAACCATTCCTGCTAAATTTGAGCTCCAAATGCCAAATGGCGATCTTTCCCTTCTAAGCCCTGCCGTGTGTCCAAACAGCCGTTTATTACCGCATATAGGGTATTGTTTTACTCGGGAGAAATTTCTTTACAAATTTTGTGGTGCTTTTTTCTCCTTTAGTCCTTGTGGAAAATAGAAAAAATTTGTAGATTTCCATTTTCACAGCCTACTTCCAATAATTTCTGCAATAAACCTGTAGGGTCAGAATGCTCACTATACCCCTAGATAATTTCCTTAAGGTATATAGTTTTTCATATGGGGGATATCCACTTTTTTGGCACCGCAAGAGCCCTTCAAACCCGACATGGTGCCTAAAATATATGCTAATAAAAAGGAGACCCAAAATCCACTGGATGATCCTTTGCTTCTGAGGCCTGTGCTTCAGTCCAGTAGCACACTAGGGCCACATGTGGGATATTTCATAAAACTGCAGAATCTGGGCAATAAATATTTAGCTGTGTTTCTCTGATAAAACCTTCTGTGTTACAAAAAAAATGGATTAAATGAATTTCTGCAACAAAAAAAAATTAAATTTGTAAATTTCACCTCTACATTGGTTTAATTCCTGTGAAACGTCTAACGGGTTAAGAAACTTTCTTAATGCTGTTTTGAATACTTTGAGGGGTGAAGTTTTTAAAATGGGGTGACTTTTTGGAGGTTTCTAATATATAAGGCCCTAAAAGCCATTTCACAACTGAACCTGCCCCTGTAAAAATAGCCTTTTGAAATTTTTTGAAAATGTGAGAAATTGCTGCTAAAGTTCTAAGCCTTGTAACGTCATAGAAAAATAAAATGATGTTCAAAATATGATGTCAATATAATATAGACATATGGGGGATGTTAGTTAGCGACTATTTTGTGTGGTATAACTGCCTGTCTTACAAGCAGATACATTTACATTTTGAAAAATGCTAATATTTGCAATTTTTCGCTACATTTTGGTGTTTTTCACATTTAAATACTGAATGTATCGAGCTAATTTTTCCAGTAACATAAAGTCCAATGTGTCACGAGAAAACAATTTCAGAATTGCTTGGATAGATTAAAGCATTCCGAAGTTATTACCACATAAAGTGAAACATGTCAGATTTGAAAAATGAGCTGTCAGGAAGGTCAAAAGTGGCTAAAGAGGGAAGGGGTTAAAAAAGCATAGATAATTTCCTAGAACAAAAAAATATTAGTGCCTATGTGTAGAAATTTTTCCCTTCCCTTTTCCCATCCCTTGGTTGAACTTGATGGACATGTGTCTTTTTTAAACCGTACTAGCTATGTAACTATGTGCAGAGAAGATTTCTTACCCAGACTTCTCTAGTTGTAATTTCATTTATTTTACTATTCCCAGCTGTTTTTTCTGTGGGCAGGTTTGGAACACTAAACCACAGCTGCATAACGGCATGCTGGTGGTTTAGAGACTCAAAGCTAGGGACAGGTTTCCTTTAAACCCTTCCCATTGCCGGCTACTTTTGACCTTCCTGACAGAGCCTTATTTTTCAAATCCAATATATCTCACTTTGTGTCCTAATAACTTTGGAATGCTTTTACCTATCCAATTGATTCTGAGATGATTTTCTCGGGATACATTGGACTTTATGTTACTTGTAAAATTTGGTCAATACATTCAGTATTTAATTGTGAAAAATACCAAAATGTAGCGAAAAGTTTAGTGAAAAATTGCAAAAATTTTACGAGAGAAATGCAACTCAATATTTATTGCCCAGATTCTTCAGTTTTTAGAAATATCCCACATGTTGCCCTAGTGTCCTAATGGATTGAAGCACAGGCCTCAGAAGCAAAGGAGCACCTAGTGGATTTTGGGACATTCTTTTTATTAGATTATATTTTAGTCACCATGTCAGGTTTGAAGAGGTCTTGTGATGCCAAAACAAAGGAAATACCTCAAAAAATATCCCATTTTGGAAACTACACCCCACAAGGAATTCATCTAGGGGTGTAGTGAGCATTTTTACTCCACCGGTGTTTCATAATTTTTATTAAAATTGGACAGTGAAAGTAAAAAAAAAACTTTTTTATCAATAAGATGTAGTTTTAGCTCAAAATTTTTAATTTTCTTAACAAATAAAGGAAAAAAGAACCCCGACATTTGTAAAGCAACTTCTCCAGAGTACGTAAATACTTCAAATGTCGTCATAAACTGATGTTTGGGCACACAGCAGAGCTCAGAAGAGAAGGAGTGCCATTTTGCTTTTTTGGCAGAGATTTTGCAGGGTTGGTTTTTTGGCACAATGTCGGTTTTGCAAAGCCCCCTGTTGGACCAAAACAGTAAAAAATTCCCAAAAGTTACTCTATTTTGGAAACTATACTCCTTGAGGAATTCATCTAGGGAAGCAGTGAAAATTTTGACTTCACAGGTGTTTCATATATTTTATTAGAATTGGGCAGTGAAACTAAAAATAAAAATTATTTCCAATAAGAAGTAGCTTTAGATCAAAATGTTTATTTTTCTCAACAGATAAAAGGAGAAAAGGCACCCTAACATTTGAAAATTTCTCCCGCATTCGTCAATACCCCATATGTGATAATAAACTGCTGTTTGGGCACACGGTAGGGCTTAGTAGGGAAGGAGCGCCATTTGGCTTTTGGAGTGCAGATTTTGCTGGATTGGTTTCTGCGTGTTATGTCACATTTGCAAAGCACCTTTGCGACAGAAACAGTGGAAACCCACCAGAAGTGACCCCATTTTGGAAACTACACTCCTCAAGGTTTCCACCTAGGGGTGTAGTAGTGAGAATGGTAACCCTGCATGTGTTTTACAGAAATTAGTGTAGAGTCGATGTTGCAGAGGGAAAATGAGAATTTTTCCATAGATATGCCAATATGTAGTGCCCAGCTTGTACCACCATGAAAAGACAGCTCTCTAATTATTATGCTTTTGTTTCCCGGTTTTAGAAGCACCCTATATGTGGCCCTAATTTTTTGCTTGGACGATCGACAGGGCTCAGGAGTGAAACAGTACCATGCGAAATTGAGTCCTAGTTTGGCGACTTACAAAGTATTGGTTCACATCTGCAGAGGCTCTGATGTTAAATAATAAAAGAAACCCCTGAGAAGTGACCCCATTTGGAAACTACACCCCTGAAGGCATTTATTAAGGGGTGTAGTGAGCATTTTCACCCAACAGGTCCTTTTCATAAATGATTGCGCTGTGGATGGTGCAAAGTAAAAATTGCAATTTTTCCCTAGATATGCGATTTCAGTGGCAAATTTGTCGGTCCCGTCTTGTGCCACTGGAGACACACACTTCAAAAATTGTTAAAAGGGTTTTCCCTAGTTTGGCGATGCCATATATGTTAAAGTAAACTGGTGTTTGGGCACGCTGTAGGGTTCAGAAGGAAGGGAGCGCCATTTGGCTTTTGGAGCGTGGATTTTGCTTGGCAGTTTTGTTTGGAGTTTTACTGGCATTTTAGTTTATAATGTGGGGTCATATGTAAGCTGGGCAGAGAACAGCAGGGGCATAATCAGGTGGTATAATAATGGTGTAGAAAAAAACAATAAAATAATCCATAGATGTGTGTTACGCTGTGAAGCAATCCTTTCTGCACAAGACAGTGTCACACTGAAAAGTGTGTCCTTTCATATCCCTCATTTGGTCCACACTCCGCACCTTTGCAGTTTGGGGAATTTTGCTGGGAAAATGTTGTCCTGATATGATACGGGCACACTCGCTTCCAGCAGATATGTTTGAGTCCTCGCCTTCCTGGTTACCTAATTTTAGGGCCTTGATAAATCGCCACTTGAAACAGAAGAAATGTTCCCCTCGGGCCTGCACAACTGCACATTTTTCTTTTCTGAATGGGAGACTTAACTTATTTTATTTTTTCATAGACGTAGTGGTGTGAGGGCTGTTTTTTTGCAGGATGAGCTGTAATTATTATTGGTACCATTTTGAGGTACATGCGACTTAGGGCACGGCAAATGTTGGTGCAGATTTGGGCCATTTACGCAACGAATCTGCACCAGCATTTGCATATTTGACAGGTAATTCAGACGTTGCAGAAAACACAGCGGACTTGCCACAGATTTCAGTTTTTGCATTGCAAAGGCTGAAATCCGCAGTGAAATTCCGCTTCTTCCCCGCAGCAGTCAGTGCATGCTGCGGGGGAAAATTCCGCACCGCAGCCTATCGTCCGCAGCAGAGTTTTCCGCATTGTCTGAACTAACTTGCCAGAAAATGTATTGAAACAACTGTAAAAAATGGCCGCTGGAGAATTCTACTGCGGATTGTCCGCAGCGGAATTCCACAGCAATTCCGCCACGTCTTGCCGTGCCCTTATTGATCACTTTTTATCCTTTTTTTGGGAGACAAGGTGACCAAAAATCAGCAATTCTGGCATAGTTTTTTTCGGGTTTTTTATACAGCGTTTACCATGCGTTATAAATGACATGTTAACTTTATTCTGCAGGTCAATACAAATCCGGCAATACCAAATTTATAGCACTTTTTTATGTTTTAAGATTTTTTGCACAATAAAATTACATTAGTAAAAAGAATGTATTTTTTCTGTTGCCATGTTGTAAGAGCCATAACATTTAAATTTTTTAGTCGACAGAGCTGTATGAGGGCTTGATTTTTGTGAGAAAAGCTTAGTTTTTATAGGTACCATTTTTGGATACATGCAAATTTTTGATCACTTTTTATTTACATTTTTGGAAGGCAAAGTGTTTTTTTTTACGGCGGTCACAGCGCAGGATAAATAACATAATATTTTTATAGTTCGGGCCGTTACGGACGCGGCAATACCAAATATGTATGGTTTATTTATTTTTCTCATTAATAAATTACTCGATAAGGGAAAAAGGGTGATTGTGTTTTATTTTATTACTTGAAACTTCTATTTTATTTTTTACAACTTTTATTTTTTTATGCACTTTTGTTTACACTTTTTATTTAGTCCTACTAGGACACTTGAAAGTCCAATTGTTTGATTGCTGTTCTAATACATTGCACTAACTATGTAGTGCAATTTATTAGAACTGTAAGGGCATGGCCAGACGTGGCGTATTTCTGCAGACACTGTCCGCATCAATGCCGCAGATAATCTGCGTTGCAGATTCTGTTGCGGCTTTGCCTAAAATGTGCAGTAAATTGATGCGGATTAGCTGTTGCGTATTCGGGTGAAGAGTACTCCTCCTGTCTTTTAAAACATTTCATCTCAGTCTGGCTAAAGACCTCGAAACACATAGGTCCAGCCAGAATGAAGAAATATCCTGTTCGTAAAACCAATACGCAACACAACACACATAACATTTGCGGATTTCATTGCGGAATTTTGAATCTCCATTGAAGTCAATGGAGAAATTCCACAATAAGTCTGCAACAAGCCCGCTACATGTCCGCAACAGCCAGTGTATGCTGCGAACACCAAATTCCACACTGCAGCCTATGGTCTGCAGCAGAGTTTTCCGCCACGTGTGCATGAACCTAACTAAAAAGCTGTGGAAAAAAAAGGAGAAAATGTCCGCTGCGGACTGGCCGCAGCGGAATTCCAGAGCAATTCCGCCACGTCTGGCCATGCCCTAAGTCGTTCACTGACAGCAGTCACATACAGTTGACACCCGGCAGTGATGGTGTGGGCTCCACTCCTGAGCCCACACTATCTTCGCGACGTAACCATACTGCGGTTTGCAGGAACCCCTGCCTGACAGCACCGTGTATATACGGCTGATGTCAGGAAGGGTTTTACTTATCTCTAAACTCGACATATCCAGAGATGTTTAACCAACATATAAGAAAAAAATGATAGCTCTGGTGGATGCCTCTGAAGGATACCATTGACACATTTGTATCTAATCTGATCTATCTATCTATCTATCTATCTATCTATCTATCTATCTATCTATCTATCTATCTATCTATCTATCTATCTATCTATCTATCTATCTATCTATCTATCTATCTATCTATCTATCTATCTAATCTATCTATCTATCTAATCTATCCATCTATCTATCCATCTATTCATCCATTTTTTTATCTATCATATTCATTGCTATATTACCGTTCATCTTTTGGTTCAAAATGTTCCTTTCAGGAGTCTTTTCACTATTGCCCTTTTAAAGGTTTTAGTCTCTTTACCTCTATTCATAAATTACAATTAGTGGACCCGGCAAGATCAGCATATTTTCTAACATTCACAATAATCATGCCCCACACTCGCCTTTTTCTTCATTGTTTGATGTTACAAATCTATTGTTGAATAAGCCTCGATATAGCCCAATGGCAGGCAAAACTATTTACAAATCGAAAGACACTGGTCAAAATAAATTCATATTATATGACCATGTAACTACTATATGATATATTGTACATTAATAAGCTCTAAAGAACTATGCTCAGCCTAACTTCCATAAGCATTTGACAGCCCAATATATGGTGTACTATTAATTATACATGATTGTAAGGTCAACCCAATAGATGAACCAATGCTGAGCAGTAAGGGATATAATAATATTGCTAAATTAACAGTATATATTTGCCTCCACCACCTTCATCTGCTATTGAAAATCGTATGTTCACTTAGGAAGGAGTGTCATAGCTCTAATAAAAGCCTAAACACTAGGGATTCAAACTGATTTACTCTGCAGATCAGAGAATACCACTCTAATTTGATATATCATTCTACACTGTGCAGAATAGTTTAATCCCTAAATAAAAGGGAATCTTTCCTACACCATTATAGTAATCAGGGTTCAGAGGTCAGCAATAAGAGTTCAATATTTTCATTACATGTATGTAATACAACCATGATACATACAATGCATTCTGAAATTCTTCAGACCCTTTAAATGTTTTTTGCATTTTGTTATGTTGTTATGTTATATTGAGACCTTGTGCTAAAAAAGAATACAAAATCAAGTGTTTCCCCATCATTCTGCACTCAATACCCCATAAGGACAAAGTGAAAACAGAATGTTAGTAATCTTTGCTAATTTATTGAAAAGGAAAATCTAAAATATTGCATTGACATAAGTGGGGTGCCGCGAGAACTGCCGCGAGAACTGTCCAGGGGTGCCGCGGCACTCCGCTCATCCACTGCAAAAAAAAAAGTACAAATAAATAAATAAATTACATTTTCTACAAGCTCCTACCCCGACGTTGTAGCAGACATGACGCGCAGACGTCTGTTACGAGTACCGCCCACCGCTTCCCACTAGAAGCCTGACGGAGGGACAGGAGCCATTAACGCTGGGCAGGGTAAGTCTTTTTTTTCTTTAGTTTGTTGCAATTGTGTGAGAAATGGAGCAAGGGGAATGCCGGAAGTTGTAGTCCTCTCCTCTTTTATATCTCCTCCCTGTAATGTCCTCTGATATCCCATAATAACATCCTGGACATGCTGGGAGTTGTAGTTCTCTCCTCTTATACTTCCTCCCTGTAATGTCCTCTGATATCACATAACAGCCTGGACATGCTGGGAGTTGTTGTTCTTATACCTCCTTATTTATTCCTTCCCCAGGAGGGGCTGAGGCTGATGGCGGCTTTACTGGAGGGGGATGATGGTCATTTTACTGGGGGGGCTGATAGTCACTTTACTGGAGGGGGCTTATGGTCTCTTTACTGAAGGGTCATTATACTGTGAGTGGGGGGCTGATGGTCATTTTACTGTGAGTGGGGGGCTGATGGTCATTACTGTGAGTGGGGGCCTGATGGTCATTTTACTGTGAGTGGGGGGCTGATGGTCATTACTGTGAGTGAAGGGCTGATGGTCATTACTGTGAGTGCGGGGCTGATGGTCATTTTACTGTGAGTTGGGGGCTGATGGTCATTTTACTGTGAGTGGGGGGCTTGATGGTCATTTTACTGTGAGTGGGGGGCTGATGGTCATTTTACTGTGAGTGGGGAGCTGATGGTCATTACTATGAGTGGGGGCCTGATGGTCATTTTACTGTGAGTGGGGGGCTGATGGTCATTTTACTGTGAGTGGGGGGCTGATGGTCATTTTACTGTGAGTGAAGGGCTGATGGTCATTACTGTGAGTGGGGGGCTGATGGTCATTACTGTGAGTGGGGGGCTGATGGTCATGTTACTGTGAGTTGGGGGCTGATGGTCATTTTAATGTGAGTTGGGGCTGATGGTCATTTTACTGTGAGTGGGGGGCTGATGGTCATTTTACTGTGAGTTGGGGGCTGATGGTCATTTTACTGTGAGTGGGGGGCTGATGATCATTTTACTGTGAGTGGGTGGCTGATGGTCATTTTACTGTGAGTGGGGGGCTGATGGTCATTTTACTGTGAGTGGGGGGCTGATGGTTATTTTACTGTGAGTGGGGGGCAGATGGTCATTACTGTGAGTTAAGGGCTGATGGTCATTACTGTGAGTGGGGGGCTGATGGTCATTTAAATGTGAGTTGGGGGCTGATGGTCATTTTACTGTGAGTGGGGGCTTGATGGTCATTTTACTGTGAGTGGGGGGCTTATGGTAATTTTACTGTGAGTGGGGGGCTGATGGTTAATTTACTGTGAGTGGGAGGCTGATGGTCATTACTGTGAGTGGGAGGCTGATGGTCATTTTACTTTGAGTGGGGGGCTGATGGTCATTACTGTGAGTGGGGGGCTGATGGCCATTTTACCGTGAGTGGGGGCTAATGGTCATTACTGTGAGTGGGGGGCTGATGGTCTTCGAGTGGTTTCCGCCTCTGATCTCCCATTGAAATTAATAGGTGGCAGAAAAAACCTGCGGCGCTCATTTGGTGCTTTTTTGTCTGTGGTTTTGGCATTCGCTTCAACGGCTTAAAAATAATGAGGGCAAAAAAACACAGCAAAAAAAAAAAAGTCAAACAACGCTGTCAGTACCTAAAGGAATTTTGAGGCAGATTTTTCGTTTCTGCCTTACAAAAAAACGCTGTGTGAACATACCCTCAGGGTATGTTCACACGTATTGTTTTCAGATGTAATTCGGGCGTTTTACGCCTCAAATTACGCCTGAATAACGCCCCTAATACGCCTACAAACATCTGCCCATTGCTTTCAATGGGAATTACGATGCTCTGTTCCCATGAGTCTTTATTTTACGCGTCGCTGTCAAAATACGGCGCGTAAAATGACAGCTCGTCAAAAGAAGTGCAGGACACTTCTTTGGATGTTTTTGGAGGCGTTTTTCATTGACTCCATTGAAAAACAGCTCCAAAAACGGCCGTAAAATACGCAGCGAAAATCGTGAGTCCTACAAAAATGTCTGAAAATCAGGAGCTGTTTTCGCCTGAAAACAGCTTCGTATTTTCAGACGTTTTTAGTCACTGCGTGTGGGTATGGTATGTTCACCCGAATTACATCTGAAAACACTGCGTGTGAACATACCCTAAGAGTGTAGTGCTTATTTTTAGCCATTTTTTGTAGTCTTGGTAGGGGTGCCTTGAGATTTTTTTTTTTTTCCTATGGTGCCTCGAGCCTGAAAAGGTTGGGAAACTGTGACATAAGTATTTAGACCCTTTACTCAGTACTAAGTTGAAGCACCTTTGGCAGCGATAACAGCCTCCAGTCTTGATGCCACAAGGTTTGAACACCTGGATTTTGGGATTTTCTGCCATTCCTCTCTGCAGATCCTCTCAAGCCCTGTCCGGTTGGATGGGGACCGTCGGTGGGCCACTCAAGGACATTCACAGAGTTGTCCCTAAGCCTGTGTTGTCTTGGCTGTGTTCATTGTGTCATTGTATTGTTGGCAGGTGAACCTTCGGCCCAGTCTGAGGTCCAGAGCACTCTGGATCAGGTTTTCATTAAGAATATCTCTGTACTTCATCTTTCTCTCAACCCTAACCAGTTTCCCTGTCCCAGCCGCTGAAAAACGCCCCCACAAAATGATGCTGCCACCACAATGCTTCACTGTAGGAATGGTATTGGGCAAGTGATGAGCTTGGTTTCCTCCAGACATGACGCTTAGAATTGAGATAAAAAAAGTTCAATCTTGTTTTCATCAGACACAGAATCTTGTTTCTAGCAGTCTGAGAGTCCTTTAGGTGCTTTTTTGTAATCTCCAGGCGGGCTTTTATGTGTATTTTACTGAGGAGAGACTTCTTTCAGGCCACTGGATTGTTGGAGTGTTGCAGTGATGGTTGACCTTCTGGAAGTTTATCCCATCTGCACATAGGATCTTTGGAGCTCAGCCAGTGACCATTGGGTTCTTGGTCACCTCTCTTAAGAAATCCCTTCTCTCCCGATTACTTAGTTTGGTGGGGTGGCCAGCTCTAGGAAAAGTCCTGGTTGTTCGAGACTTCTTCCATTTAAAAATTAAGGAAGCCACTGTGCTCTTGGGAACTTTCAGTGCCACATATATTTTTTTGTTCCCTTCTCCAGATCTGTGCCTCCACACAATCCTGTCTCTGAGCTCTACAAGCAGTTATTTCCTCCTCATGGTTTGGTTTTTGTTCTGATATGCATTGTCAGCTGTGAGACCTTATATAGACAGGAGTATGTCTTTCCAAATCATGTCCAATGAAATGAATTTACCACGTGTGAACTCCAATCAAGGTGTAAAAACATTTCAAAGATGATCTAGAAAAATGGGAGACCCCCAGATCTAAATGTCAAGGGTCATAACAAAGGGTCTAAAAACTTATGTCTATTCGAGTTTTTAAATTTTAATAAATTTACAAAAATACAAATGCAGTTTTCACTTTGTCGTTATGGGGTATTGAGTGTAGAATGACAGGGACATTTTCATTTTTATTATTTTCTTTTTTAGCACAAGGCCTCAAAATAACAAAATGTGAATAAAGTGAAAAGGTCTGATAACTTTCCGAATGCACTGTATGTAAGGGGGATCTGCCGTACTTTAATTATAACGTCCCCTTGCTTGCCTGCTGTCTGTGGTGATTTGCTTTTGGTGCCCCTCATCTGTTTCCCCTGTCTGTCCCCTCAGTGTGTGTCTTGTCATTGTTTAACTCCTTAACCCCTTCCCGCTCCTTGACGTACTATTACGTCATGGCAGCTGTATCGTTCGCGCTCCATGCCGTAATAGTACGTCACGGGAATAACGGCCGTTTCGGCCGTCCTCCCGACACATACAGGAGCTGTGACGCTGCTGTCTTGTACAGCAGCTGTCACAGCTCCTACAGCGGGGACCGATCGCTATGTCCCCGCTGATTAACCCCTTAAAAGCCGCGTTCTATAGAGATCACGGCTTTTTAGGGGTTAAGCTGCCATCGCCGGCCTGCTACGCGATAGCGGCCGGCGATGGTGACTATGGCAACCGGACACCAAACAATGGCGTCCGGCTATGCCATAGACGGAAGCCTAGTGGGTCCTGACAACGTCAGGACCCACTATGCTTGCTGTCACTGAGTAGCTGACAGTTCTAATACACTGCACTACGCATGTAGTGCAGTGTATTAGAATAGCGATCAGGGCCTCCTGCCCTCAAGTCCCCTAGTGGGACAAAGTAAAAAAGTAAAAAAAAAAGTTAAAAAAGTTGTGTAAAAATAAGAAAATAAAGTTTTAAAAGTAATAAAAGTAAAAATCCCCCTTTTTCCCTTATCAGTCCTTTATTATTAATAAAAATATATAAACAAACAAATAAACTATACATAATTGGTATCGCCGCGTCCGTAACGGCCTGAACTACAAAATTATTTCATTATTTATCCCGCACGATGAACGTCGTAAAATAAAATAATAATAAACCGTACCACAATCACAATTCTTTGGTCACTTCACCTCCCAAAAAATGGAATAAAAAGAGATCAAAACGTCGCATGTACCTAAAAATGGTACTGATCGAAACTACAGTTCGTTACGCAAAAAATAAGTCCTCGCACGGCTTTATTGATTGAAAAATAAAAACGTTCTGGCTCTTAGAATGAGGTAACACAAAAAGTGAATGATTGTTTACAAAACATATTGTATTGTGCAAACGCCATAAGACATAAAAAAAAACTATAAACATCTGGTATCGCCATAATCGTATCGCCCCGCAGAATAAAGTGAATATGTCATTTATAGCGCACGGTGAACGCTGTAAAAAAAAAAGAATAAAAAAACAATAGTAGAATTGCTGTTTTTTAGTCACCACGCCACTTAAAAATAGAATAAAAACTGATCAAAAAGCTGCATGCACCCCAAGAAAACTACAATGGATTCCTCAAGGGGTCTAGTTTCCAAATTGGGGTCACTTTTGGGGGGTTCCCAATGTTTTGGCACCACAAGACCTCTTCAAACCGGACATGGTGCCTAATAAAAAAGAGGCCTCAAAATCCACTAGGTGCTCCTTTGCTTCGGAGGCCGGTGCTTCAGTCCATTACCGCCCGAGGGCCACATGTGGGATATTTCTCAAAACTGCAGAATCTGGGCAATACGTATTAATTTGCGTTTCACTGATAAATCCTTTTGTGTTTTAAAAAAAATGGTATAAAGAGGATTTTCTGACAAAAAAAAAAATGTAAATTTCACCTCTACTTTGCTCTAAATTTTTGTGAAACACCTAAAGGGTTCATAAACTTTCTAAATGCTGTTGTGAATACTTTGAGGGGTCTAGTTTCTAAAATGGGGTATTTCATAGGGGTTTCTAATATATGGGCCCCTCAAAGCAACTTCAGAACTGAACTGGAACCTAAAAAAATAAATAAATGAGGCAATACTTCATTTCTTACATTATACTGATAATGAGCCGTGCCCACCCCGAGATGACCCCAGTTTTGACCGTATATATAAATGGAGACCCCTATTAGACCGTTTCAGTGCCCGGTTTTCCCAAGCATACACCCCGAGAAGTGTATTTCTATTGATGAGTCCCTGGTACATTTTAAAGGGAGGGTTCAATTCCGCGAGTACCTGCCGGGTACGAGGGCAAGGTATGGCGTGAAGATGTATAAGCTGCGAGAGTGCATCAGGGTATACCTACAGGTTTAGGATATATGAAGGAAAGGCCACCCCCAAACCAGACTGCATCCTGGACTACAATAGGTACATGGGAGGGATGGACTTGTCAGATCAAATCCTGAAGCCCTACAGCGCCATGCGGTGAGGTATAAGAAGCTGGCCGGGCACATCATACAGATGGCTTTGTACAATGCGTACGTGCTACGTCGATGTGCAGGCCAGACGGGAACTTTCCTGGAATTTCAAGAGGTGATTATCAAGAACCTAATCTTTAGGGACCAAGAAGGGGGGGCACCCAGTACTTCTGGAAGCTGGGCCACACGCATCGTACCAAGGCGGCAACACTTTCCAGGAGAAGTTCCCCAAACTGGCAAGAAGGGAAAAAGTCAAAAGAGGTGCAAAGTCTGCTATAAGAGGGCGATAAGGGATGACACAATATATCAATGTGACACGTGTCCCGAATAACCAGAGCTCTGTATGAAAGAGTGTTTTAAAATGTATCATACATCCCTTGGTTTATAATTTTACTTACCCTGATGCCCTCCACACAGCTTATCCCCCCTCGTCTTTCCCCTCTGAGCACTGCTGTGTGCCCAGGCAGCTGATAACAGCCACATGCAGGGTATTGCCATACCCGGGAGAACCCACATTACAGTTTATGGGGTGAAGGTCTCCGGTCAAAATGCTCACTACACCTCTAGATGAATGCCTTAAGGGTGTAGTTTTTAAAACGGGGTCACTTCTTGCGGGTTTCAACTGTACTCGTACCTCAGGTGCTTCTGCATACATTGCACTAGAAAATCCCCAGTAGGCCAAATGGTGGTCCTTTCCTTCTGAGCCCTCCCATGGGCCCAAACGGCAGCTTATCACAACAAATGGGGTATTGCGGCCCTCAGAACAAATTGCGCAACAGAATAGGGTATTTTGTTTCTTGTGAAAATAAGAATTTTTGAGCTAAAATGACATATTATTGGAAAAAATATATATTTATTTAATTCCCAGCCCAATTCAAATAAGTTCTGTGAAGAAACTATGGGGTCTATATGGTCACATTACCCATAAATGAATTCCTTGAGGGGTGTAGTTTCCAAAATGGGGTCATTTGTGATTGGTTTCTATTGCTTTGATAGCTCTGGGGCTCTGCAAATGCGACATGGCACCCGAAAACCAATGCAGCAAAATCTGGACTCCAAAGAACACCCAGCGCTCCTTTCCTTCTGAGCCCTCCCATGGGCCCAAACGGCAGTTTATCACCACAAATGGGGTATTGCCACACTCAGGACAAATTGGGCAACAAAATGGAGTATTTTATTTCTTGTGAAAATAAGAATTTTTGAGCTAAAATGACATATTATTGGAAATAATATATATTTATTTAATTCCCAGCCCAATTCAATAAGTTCTGTGAAGAAACTATGGGGTCTAAATGGTCACATTACCCATAAATGAATTCCTTGAGGGGTGTAGTTTCCATAATGGGGTCATTTGTGATTGGTTTCTATTGCTTTGATAGCTCTGGGGCTCTGCAAATGCGACATGGCACCCTGAAAACCAATGCAGCAAAATCTGGACTCCAAAGAACACCCAGTGCTCCTTTCCTTCTGAGCCCTCCCATGGGCCCAAACGGCAGTTTATCACCACAAATGGGGTATTGCCGCACTCAGGACAAATTGGGCAACAAAATGGAGTATTTTATTTCTTGTGAAAATAAGAATTTTTGAGCTAAAATGACATATTATTGGAAAAAATATATATTTATTTAATTCCCAGCCCAATTCAAATAAGTTCTGCGAAGAAACTATGGGGTCTAAATGGTCACATTACCCATAAATGAATTCCTTGAGGGGTGTAGTTTCCATAATGGGGTCATTTGTGATTGGTTTCTATTGCTTTGATAGCTCTGGGGCTCTGCAAATGCGACATGGCACCCTGAAAACCAATGCAGCAAAATCTGGACTCCAAAGAACACCCAGTGCTCCTTTCCTTCTGAGCCCTCCCATGGGCCCAAACGGCAGTTTATCACCACAAATGGGGTATTGCCGCACTCAGGACAAATTGGGCAACAAAATGGAGTATTTTATTTCTTGTGAAAATAAGAATTTTTGAGCTAAAATGACATATTATTGGAAAAAATATATATTTATTTAATTCCCAGCCCAATTCAAATAAGTTCTGCGAAGAAACTATGGGGTCTAAATGGTCACATTACCCATAAATGAATTCCTTGAGGGGTGTAGTTTCCAAAATGGGCTCACTTTTGGTGAGTTTCCATTGCTTTGATACCCCTGAGGCTCTGCAAATGCGACATGGCACCCGAAAACAAATCCAGCAAAATCTGGACTCCAACAAACATATAGCGCTCCTTTCCTTCTGAGCCCTCCCATGGGCCCAAACGGCAGCTTATCACCACAAATGGGGTATTGCCACACTAAGGACAAATTGGGCAACCAAATGGGGTATTTTGTTCCCTGTGAAAATAAGAAATTTTGATCACAAATGACATTTTATTGGAAAAAATGACATTTATTTCATTTCACATCCCAATTCAAATACGTGCTGTGAAAAAACTGTGCGGTCAAAATGGTAACAACAACCATAAATGAATTCCTTGAGGGGTGTAGTTTCCAAAATGGGGTCACTATTGGGGGATTCCTACTGTTTTGGCACCTCAACACCTCTTCAAACCTGGCATGCTGCCTAAAATATATTCTAATAAAAAAGAGGACTCAAAATGCACTAGGTGCTTCTTTGCTTCTAGGGCTTGTGTTTTAGTCCACGAGCGCAGTAGGGCCACATGTGGGATATTTCTAAAAACTGCAGAATATGGACAATACATATTTAGTAGTGTCTCTCTGGTAAAACCTTCTGTGTTACAGAAAAAAAAATGAATAAAATTGAAATTCCGCAAGAAAAATTAAATTTGCAAAGTTCACCTCCACTTTGCTTTAATTCCTGTGAAATGCCTGAAGGGTTAAAAAACTTTCTAAATGTTGTTTTGAATACTTTGAGGGGTCTAGTTTTTAAAATGGGGTGTTTTATCAGGGTTTCTAATACATAGGCCCCTCAAAGCCACTTCAGAACTGAACAGGTACCTTAAATAAAAGGCATTTGACATTTTCTTAAAAATATGAGAAATTGCTGTTTATGTTCTAAGCCTTGTAACGTCCAAGAAAAATAAAAGAATGTTCAAAAAACGATGCCAATCTAAAGTAGACATATGGGAAATGTGAACTAGTAACTATTTTGGGTGGTATAACCGTCTGTTTTGCAAGCAGATGCATTTAAATTCTGAAAAATTCAATTTTTTCAAAATTTTCTCTAAATTTTGCAATTTTTCACCAATAAACACTGAATATATCGACCAAATTTTACCACGAACATGAAGCCCAATGTGTCACGAGAAAACAATCTCAGAATCGCTTGGGTAGGTTTAAGCATTCCCACGTTATTACCACATAAAGTGAAATATGTCAGATTTGAAAAATGGGCTCTGAGCCTTAAAGGGAATGTGTTGCCAGAAAAACATGTTTTTTTTTTTAAATTAAGCATTTAGTGTGTAGGTGATTAATTATTTTTTTTCACGAGTCAGGAAATATTATAAATTAGATTCTAATTTATAATATTTCCCATTGCTGGTCACTAGATGGAGCTATTCCCAAAATTGCAGCATTGCAAAATTGGGTGAAAAGCCCTCGCTCTAGTGAGCTCTCAGCATCCCCCCTCCTTTATCCTGGCTAGTGCCGGGATAAACGAGGGGTTTGAACGGTCTAACCTCCTACACTGTGTGTCGCCATTTTTTGAGCTAACACACAGTGTAGTAGGTTTACATACAGTAGTAAACGTACACAAACACGAACATACATTGAAATCTCTTACCTGCTCCTGCCGCCGCGGCTCCCTCCGGCCCGTCCGCTCCGTCTGCTGCCGCTGGTCCAAGTGCACAAGTCCGGAAGCCGCGACCGGAAGTAGTAATCTTACTGTCCGGCCGCGACTTCCGGTCCACAGGAAAATGGCGCCGGACGGCGCCAATTTCAAATTGGACTGTGTGGGAGCGGCGCATGCGCAGTTCCCACACAGACGGCGTACACAGAAGTGGATGGGACGGGAGCCGTTCGCAGTCCCTATGGGACTGTGGCTGCCGTATTCCATGTCTGTATGTGTCGTTAATCGACACATACAGAAATGGAACAAAAAATGGCAGCCCCCATAGGGAAGAAAAAGTGTAAAAATAAGAAAAAGTAAAACACAAACACACAAATAAATATAAACGTTTTTAATAAAGCACTAACATCTTTAACATATGAAAAAAAAATTTGTGATGACACTGTTCCTTTAAGGCCAAAACTAGGCTGCGTCCTTAAGGGGTTAAGGACGCAGCCTTGTTTTGGCCTTAAGGCTCAGAGCCCATTTTTGAAATCTGACATATTTCATTTTATGTGGTAATAACGTCGGAATGCTTAGACATATCCAAGCGATTCTGAGATTATTTTCTCGTGACACATTAGGCTTTATTTTAGTGGTAAAATTTGTTCGATATATTCAGTGTATACTTGTGAAAAATTGCCAAATTTAGGGGAAAATGTGAAAAAATAGATTTTTTCTGAATTTAAATGCATCTGCTTGTAAAACAGATGGTTATACCCCCAAAATAGTTACTAGTTCACATTTCACATATGTCTACTTTAGATTGGCATAGTTTTTTTGAACAATTTTAATTTTTCTTGGACGTTACAAGACTTAGAACATAAACAGAAATTTTTCATATTTTTAAGGAAATTTCAAAAGCCTTTTTTTTAAGGTACCTGTTTAGTTCTGAAGTGGCTTTGAGGGGCCTATGTATTAGAAATCCGAATAAAACACCCCATTTTATAAAGTAGACCCCTCAAAGTATTCAAAACAGCATTTAGAAAGTTTTTTAACCCTTTAGGAATTTCGCAGGAATTAAAGCAAAGGGGAGGTGAAATTTGCAAATTTCATTTTTCTTGCTGAATTTCAATTTTATTCCATTTTTTTTTCTGTAACACAGAAGGTTTTACCAGAGAAATACTACTAAATATGTATTGTCCAGATTCTGCAGTTTTTAGAAGTGTCCCACATGTGTCTCTAGTGCGCTCGTTGACTAAACCACAAGCCCCAGAAGCAAAGAAGCACATAGTGCATTTTGGGGGCCTCTTTTTTTATTACAATATATTTTAGGCAGCATGCCAGGTTTGGAGAGGTGTTGAGATGCCAAAACAGTAGGAATCCCCCAAAAGTGACCCCATTTTGGAAACTACACCCCTCAAGGAATTCATGTATGGTTGCTGTTACCATTTTTACCACACAGTTTTGTACAGCACGTATTTGAATTGGGCTGTGAAATTAAAAAAAAAAATTTTTTCCAATAAGATGTCATTTTTTATCAAAATTTCTTATTTTCACAGGGAACAAAATACCCCATTTTGTTTCCCAATTTGTCCTGAGTGCGGCAATACCCCATTTGTGGTGATAAACTGCCGTTTGGGCCCATGGGAGGACTCTGAAGTAAAGGAGCGCTATGTGTTTGTTAGAGTCCAGATTTTGCTGGATTGGTTTTCGGGTGCCATGTCGCATTTTCAGAGCCCCAGAGATATCAAGGCAATGAAAACCCACCAGAAGTGACACCATTTTGGAAACTACACCCCTCATGGAATTTATTTATGGTTGTTGTGACCATTTTGACCGCACAGTTTTTTCACAGCACGTATTTGAATTGGGCTGTGGAATTTAAAAAAATTACATTTTTTCAAATAAGATGTCATTTTTGATCAAAATTTCTTATTTTCACAAAGAACAAAATACCCCATTTTCTTTCCCAATTTGTCCTGAGTGCGGCAATATCCCATTTGTGGTGATAAACTGCCGTTTGGGCCCATGGGAGGGCTCAGAAGGAAAGGACCACCATTTGGCCTACTGGAGCTTTTCTGGTGCTAAGTCATGCATGCAGAAGCCCCTGAGGTACCAGTACAGTTAAAAGCCCTGAGAAGTGACCCCATTTTAAAACCTACACCCCTTAAGACATTCATCTAGAGGTGTAGTTAGCATTTTGACCCCACAGGTACTGTGTAAAAGATGGTGCAGAGTGAGATTTGCAATTTTTTCTATATATATATATGCCATGTCAGTGTCCGATATATTGTGCCCAGCATGTGCCACTGGAGATATACACCCCATAAACTGTAATGTGGGTTCTCCCGGGTACGGCAATACCCTACATGTGGCTGTTATTATCTGCCTGGGCACACGGCAGGGCTCAGAAGGGAAGGAACACCATTTGGCCTACTGGAGCCTTTCTGGTGCTAAGTCATGTATTCAGAAGCCCCTGAGGTACCAGTACTGTCTAAACCCCCAAGAAGTGAGCCCATTATAAAAACTACACCCCTTAAAACATTCATCTAGAGATATATTGAGAATTTTGACCCCACAGGTATTGTGTAAAAGGTGATGCGCAGCAGATGGTGCAGTGTGAGATTTGCAATTTTCTATATATCTATGCCATTCCAGTGTCCAATATATTGTGCCCAGCATGCGCCACCGGAGATATACACCCCATAAACTGTAATGTGGGTTCTCCTGGGTACGGCAATACCCTACAAGTGGCTGTTATCAGCTGTCTGGGCACACAGCAGGGCTCAGAAGGGAAAGAGGAGGGGGATAAGCTGAGCGGAGTGCGTCAGGGTAGATGAAAAATTTAAGGGATGTATGGTAAATTTTAAAACACTTTCAGACAGAGCCCTGTTTTTTCTGGACACGTGTCACATTGATATATTGTGTCCTCCCTTATCCCCCTCTTATAGCAGACTTTGCACCTCTTTTGACTTTTTCCCCTCTTGCCAGTTTGGGGAACTTCTTCTGGAAAGTGTTGCCTTGGTACGATGCATGTGGCCTCGCTTCCAGAAGTACTGTGTGCCCCCTTCTTGGTCCCTAAAGATTAGGTTCTTGATAATGATGTGCACAGCCAGCTTCTTATACCACACCGCATGGCGCTGTAGGGCTTCAGAACTTGATCTGACAAGTCCACCCCTCCCATGTACCTATTGTAGTCCAGGATGCAGTCTGGTTTGGGGGTCTCTGTACTGGTACCTCGTACAGGTACATGGGTACTGGTGTGACCATGTATTGTTGTCAATACAAGGACGTCTCTCCTGTCCTTGTACTTGACACACAATATATTGCTGCTAGAATGTGCTCTGACCTCACCCCTTCTGAGTGTTTGCCCAAGCAGAGTCTTAGGGAGGCCTCTCAGATTTCTTCTAGCAGTGCCGCATGCCGCAGTACTTCTGGAAGCGAGGCACTCGAAGAGCGGGACGCTGGTTTAAAAATTATCCAGGTAGAGTTGGTAATCCTGGTCCAGCAGTGGGTGCACCAAATCCCACACAATTTTTGCATTAACTCCCAGTAAGGGGGGGGGGGCATTCTGGGGGCTGAATACTGGTGTCCTTCCCCTCATTTATCCTGAATTTGTAAGTATACCCTGATGCACTCTCGCACAGCTTATACATCTTCACACCGTACCTTGCCCTCTTACTACTGGCGGAATTGAACCCTCCCTTTAAAATTTACTAGGGACTCATCAATAGAAATACACTTCTCGGGCGTGTATGCTTGGGAAAACCGGGCACTGAAACGGTCTGATAGGGGTCTCCGTTTATACAAACGGTCAAAACTGGAGCCATTTCAAGGTGGGCACTGCTCATTATCAGTATAATATAAGAAGTGAAGTATTGCCTAATTATTTTTTTTTAGGTTCCAGTTCAGTTCTGAAGTTGCTTTGAGGGGCCTATATATTAGAAACCCCTATGAAACACCCCATTTTAGAAACTAGATCCCTCAAAGTATTCACAACAGCATTTAGAATGTTTATGGAAATTACGGAAATTTAGAGCAACGTAGAAGTGAAATTTACATTTATTTATTTTTGCAAGAAAATCCTTTTTATACCATTTTTTTTTTATAACACAAAAGGTTTTACCAGAGAAACGCAACTCAATATTTATTGCCCAGATTCTGCAGTTTTGAGAAATATCCCACATGTGGCCCTAGTGCGGTAATGGACTGAAGCACCGGCCTCCGAAGCAAAGGAGGACCTAGTGGATTTTGAGGCCTCCTTTTTATTTGGCATCATGTCCTGTTTGAAGAGGTCTTGTGGTGCCAAAACAGTGGAAACCCCCAAAAGTGACCCAATTTTGGAAGCTAGACCCCTTGAGGAATTCATTGTAGTTTTCATGGGGTGCATGCGGCTTTTTGATCAGTTTTTATTATATTTTTAAGTGGCGTGGTGACTAAAAAACATAAATTCTACTATTGTTTTTTCATTCTATTTTTTTTTACAGCGTTCACCGTGCGCTATAAATTACATATTCACTTTATTCTGCGGGGTGATACGATTACGGCGATACCATATGTTTATAGTTTATTTTTTATGTTTTATGGCGTTTGCACAATAAAATACTTTTTGTAAAAAATCATTTACTTTTTATGTTATCATATTCTAAGAGACATAACGTTTTTATTTTTCCATCAAGAAAGACGTGCGAGGACTTATTTTTTGCGTAACGAACTGTAGTTTCGATCATTACCATTTTTACGTACATGCGACTTTTTGATCTCTTTTTATTCCATTTTTTTGGGAGGTGAAGTGACCAAACAATTGTGATTCTGGTACGGTTTATTATTATTTTCTTTTACGGCGTTCACCGCGCGGGATAAATAATGAAATAATTTTGTAGTCCGGGCCGTTACGGACGCGGTGATACCAATTATGTATAGTTTATTCGTGTGTTTATATATTTGTATTAATAAAAAGGGACTGATAAGGGAAAAAGGGGGATTTTTACTTTTATTACTTTTAAAACTTTTATTTTCTTATTTTTACACATCTTTTTTTTTACTTTTTTTTTTACTTTATTTCTTTGACCCACTAGGGGACTTGAGGGCAGCAGGCCCTGATCGCAATTCTAATACACTGCACTACATGCGTAGTGCAGTGTATTGCAGTGTATTAGAGCTGTCAGCTACTCAGTGACAGCAAGCATAGTGGGTCCTGACTTTGTCAGGACCCACTAGGCTTCCGTCGATGGCATAGCCGGACGCCATTGTTAGGTGTCCGGTTGACATAGTCACCATCGCCGGCCGCTATCGTGTAGCAGGCCGGCGATGGTAGCTTAACCCCTAAAAAGCCGCGATCTCTATTGAACGCGGCTTTTAAGGGGTTAATCAGCGGGGACACAGCAATTGGTCCCCGCTATAGGAGCTGTGGAAACCGCTGTACAAGACAGCAGCGGTCACAGCTCCTGCATGCATCGGGAAGACGGCCGAAATGGCCATTACTCCCGTGACGTACTATTCCGTCATGGAGCGCGAACGGGATGGTTTCCTTGAAGGAATAGTACGTCACTGAGCTTTAAGGGGTTAACATTAGTGGTGTGGGTGGACCTGAAAAGGGAGAAGTTATAGGGAACTGGTCTCTGGAGCTAGTGACAATTGGTGAGTGATGGAAGAAAGCGACAGAAAGTGTGATGCGTTTTGGATAAGCTGGAGTGGGAGGAAGAAGTTAGTACAGAGTGGATGGATTTGCCAAGCGGGGCGTGAGCTGCAGTTGGATAGCAGGGCAAGGCGAGAGCTATCGTATTGTATAGCCAGGCAGGGCGAGAGCTGCCAGATGAGATTGCCAGGTAGGATGCATGCTACCAAGTGACTGATCCACCAAAAAGAGGAAAGAAGTAGAAATTGTGTGGCTCCAATGATTGAATTGTGGAAATAAAATAAAAAAATATTTATTAAAATAAGCAAAATTTAAAAAAATACAATGTCAGTGATATCAGATGTGCAGATGTCCCCTAACTCTGCACTAAGGACAATGTAGTCCAGATATTTAATTGTCTCTGTAATTCCAAATAAACCCTAGGACAATTGAGTCCAATAATCAAAATTGTGCTACTTCTTTCCCCTTTCCCCATAATAATTATTTAATAAAACTAAACCGTAACAACTGTATGTGTTTGTTGCTTAATGCACATGCTTAATTTTCTTTTTTTGTATTCTAAAAAAGTTGTTCAATAAAAATATATTTTAAAATAATGCTTTACCCACCATGGTTAATGTCCTCATACCCCACTACAGGTTTTCTGATTTACCCTTTGAGCCACCATGTCTAAGCTATCTAATCATTGTTAGACTCATCAAAGAAAACACCTCAAATATTAACAGATTCAGATACCGGTAGAGGAATGTCCTTTAAAACCATGTCTCCAATGTTTAAAATACTGCTTTTGTTACGATTAACGTTAAAACCGGAGGCACAGCAATATAATAGAATTTGCTTTAACATTATCTGGACTACTAGGATGTCCCTGCAAAACACTGCAACATCATCCATGTACCCCTCCACTTTGGACTTGCCTCTCATCCAGCAGTTGGGTGCAACAGATTTATTTTTCTTTGCGGATTGCAAGTAAATGAGGCTCACGTTTACAGATAAAAAGTAGCGAGGACAAGGGACACCTCTGTTTTTTTCAAGAATGTAAAAGAACATCCTAAGTCTTAAAACCAATCATTAATATTTGTCTAAAACAATTCTCATAACATAAGAGACATTCAAAAAACTTCATGTGTAACCATTACTTCTAAGACTTAAGAAAAAAAATGTCAGAGCCAATAGATAAAATTGATAGTTTTTCTAGTATAAGAATCATCTGACATCTTTAATGAAGTTATTTTTTTTTCCAAATACTGTGACTTGTCACCCCAAAGACTACATTACAGCAAGCAATTTTGTTTATATTCTTTATTTAATGTTATTTTTTTAATTTATTTTTTTAAACAAAGTGAATAAAATAAGAAGTGTCACGATCCGTGGGTATAGGGACCCACTAGGCTGCACCGCCATAGTGGGGTAGCAGCTGGCCAAACAACAGTCTATACAAAGTCCAAGTACAAGAGTACCTGTAATAGTCCAGACAGTAGCAGAGGCTTAGGCACAGATGAAACTTGAAGGTAGATGACGCAACATGTGGCAGAGGATATCAGGCGTGGCAAATGACACCAGATGTGGTGGATGACCGCAGGCGTGACAGGTGGCACAACATGACTCCAACACTCAGGAACAAAAAAATCACGGGATACAGGATACAGGTAGCAGGGCATGAGAACACTGGGAACAGGATAACACTAAGGGACCATTTGCTAAGACTAACATGGAAATACACAACAACGCTCAGACAAGGAGTGAAAGGACAGAGCCCTTTTTATAGTCCAGGGTGATCAGGGGCTAATTAGTTATATTTTTCATGTGAGCGCGCTGGCCCCTTAAGACCAAGAACGAGTGTATGCGCACCCTAGAGAACACTGCAGGGCAGAGAGGACCAGAGTGCGGGTGTCTCCTAGGTGGGAAATGCAGGCCTGAACTAGGAAGTCTGCGGTCGCGGCCGTCGAGGGGTGTGTAGGGACGACGGACCACAGCCGTGGACGTTACTAGAAGAAATTAGATCAATAAGGGATTGGGAAGTGAAAGTGGACCACAAAACAGGTCGAGCATCATAAACAAAAACTCATTTTATTAACTGGCAGGCTCAACATATGTGTGACATACAAATTTAATCTCACACATTTTAGGAGATGTTTAAAAGGTATGGGCAGAAAGTATAAAATGAGAGAAAAAAAGAAAGAGAAAAAATGTAAGAAGAGAAAAAATGGCATGGGTATGGGGGAGGAGGAGGGGCAGGGCTCACTTGACTCAAACCACCCATTCCCACCCATCCCTCCGTGAGCATGTATGGACCATGACAGCCAGGCCCTCACTGCACCCAAATAATTTAGTATTCGGCTGAGTTTTGGAACACTTCGCAATAGTGGCAGGACTTACAAAATGTGCCTTAGCGATCAAGGGCTAAAGAAATCAGATCTGTCGGGCAACGTATACCCTCTACTTTTTGTAACCAAAGTCTCAAAATGGGGAGTTTGTACGTCTCCATTAGGCTGGGATGCAGGCAATAGCTGCGTGCACTAAATGTCTCAGGGTAGAAATTCGATTGGACCTCATGGGGATCTCACTGTAATGATGCAGAAAGAAGGCAGGCGAAAAAGGTAGAGTGTAATTCAAGAGAGTAGAGGAAATTCTCCACACCTCACTCCAAAACGGGGGGCAAAAACTGAACATTTACATAGGCTTTGCAAAATAGTCCCCTCTGTAGTGCTGCAGTGCCAGCAAGTAGAAGAAACCAATGGCATCATCCTGTCTGATTATTTTCAAATTCCTTCTCTGGTTTCTTCTTCTAAGGGTGCCGTCTAGTCTAGTTGTGGGGGCATTTTGGGTTGTTCCTTTGCTTCCATGGATATTGGCTATAGGGATAAGAAGCAGGTATGTGACCCACTCAGACTTAAATGGCAACTTTTCCCAGCGATGCACTCTGCTTTTGTGTGATTTTCTCTGCCACAATTATCAGCATGTGCGGGACAATCATCTTTGGAGTGTCTTAAATTTCCTGCAGAAAGCTGGCATGCACACAAAAAGAGGTTGCCATTCGTGTGCCCAATCTTAAAATGTGCTTGTGGTAGCCTCATTCCCACTGGGTTCTAGGAGTCAGCTATGCGCTCAACAAGAAACTTCCACTTTGAGGTCCAAATGTCAAATTAGTTTATAATCTGGGACCAATTTTGTCTGGGAAACTTGTGGGAAAATATGTGCTACAAATTTGGCTTCCTCAGGGTCCTGCTCTGTTATATTGACTATCCTAAGCTTTAGGGCTTCCTTGCACATCTCAACCCTTTCATAAAATCGCAAAGCCACCATTCTGCTTGAAGGTAACCTCATAAATGTCTTGATTACAGCAGTCTTGAATTGCAAAAATCTAAATTTTTGGAAATCTTCCCTACCACATAGAGCATGTCCTGCACAATGTATTTAAGTCCTCGAACATCACCAGCATCTTTCATAAAATAAATTATTTTAAAGGGTTTTTATCCTTACAAATGCTGAGATTGTTTCCGTATGGCCAATTGGGTAACCCTCAGCATCGTAAACCATTGTTGCAGCAACCGACTAACATTTAATACCCAAAGAAATGCTCAACGTCCAATACTCAAAAGCACCTTATGAGATCAGACAACCTCAGACACTAGGACGATCACAAACTGTTGCCAGAGTACTGAGCACTGTCACCAACAAGAGTTAGATCAGAATACAAGGGTGAGACTCTCAACCAAGGCAGATGATCAGGTACCCCAGACATCTTCCTGCTAAGACCAAGCATAGGTCCGAGGAAACTCTACTTCATCTTAGCCAAAAGACCAAAACAGTGATCCGTGTTACACCTGTTGAAAGTTACTTTTAGAGCTTCTCTGAATAAAGGAATTTTGGTGTTTTTCCAATTCTGAATGGCAACATCTAGTTTATCTTTACCTATCTAGAACTTGACAAAGCTAATTGACAGGAATGAGATAAAATATATGTCAGTCGTTATGCTAAGGTTTTGCATTTAACTACAGATCTATTCTCAAAAAGTAGATTAAGCTCAAGTTGCAAGGTATGTAAGGGCTTTTACTAGGTTTGGAAAACATAACAGTGTGAACATCACACCGTTGCTTAGAGAATATGCCATCAAAAAAGCTTTATTAAAGACAAGGCATAAGAAAGATCCTAGTGTAGTATAATACAGTGTACTACTGAAACCATCAGATCTGTATAATGGGTTTCTCAAATTTAGTGTGAGCAGTGCTTTTTACTTCTTTTATCGGCGTTTTAGGCAAATATAATTTGCTCACCTTGACTGTTGTGGAGGATAAATCTGTAGTTTGCATGGAAAGGCTGGAAGGCATTCAAATTGATTTTTTATGAATTTTTGTTGACTATTTTTTGGTTATTAAAAACACAGCATGCTTTAATCAACAGAAGTATATAAAATCCTGAATATGTAATACTTTTTTTTTGGTGTTGTTGCATATTTTGGGCGTCTTTTACCCTAGCATGGTTTTATTTCCCTAAACTGTAACATGCTCTAGTTTTGGTGCTTCTAAATTGGTTTTTCAACCAAAGACTTCAATTTGAAGAAACATTTCACCAAAAACTACAACTATTTGTGTTGCAGTGTTTATGATGTTTTCTGGTATATTTTTTGAACATGGCAAAAAAAATGTGTGAAGAATGCCTAACTTTTACTTGTGAAGAACTTCACCGTCTTCAATCTTAGTGAGCACTTATTCTCTTTTCTCATTTGTACTAGGTTGGACGAAGATCTGTTATGCTGTGAGATATTATTTCACAAGGATGGAGCTCAGACTTCACATGTCTAAGTCGCCTTCCAGCCACTTTCTTCCCCCATTAATTAGAGTTTCACAGCATTACTAGGCATGTTACCAATGCAGATCAGAAATAAATGTTTTTTTTATATGTGGATATCACAAAGAACACATTCACAAAGAACAATATTTTTGTCAATTATGATACATATTTTGCAGAAAATAAATTAAGGTAAAAATGAAAAAAGAAATGGAAAACAAACTGTCTCACTTAATGAACCCACATTTGCCATTTGTTTCCCTGGACACTTGTCTAACAGTCTAGCTTTCATACTGGCTTGAGTTACTTCACAGTAGGAAATGCATTAGTTAAAAAAAATATATATATAAAAAGTAAATTGTAGCTCTAAAACCATAGGGGATACACTCACGCTTAATGCAACATCTGTGTAATGGTGTTTCAATACAAGCTTACATTATATTTGTTTTCTGAAAATATTTTCTGTAAAATAAACTGTAAATGTATCATGTTCAAAATCTCTAATTCCTGCATCTCTAATTCAGTACTTCAGATACTCCATCATCCAACAAAAAAAAATCAACCCTAAAAAAAACAGGAGAATAGAGAACAAGGAGTAACAGATTAGAATTGGGAGAGATAATAGCAGAATGTACTTCACTGTATGTCTTGAGTTTGTATTGCTCTGTACTATAGATGCTTGTGGGGATGGTGGGGCTTTGGACCAGTCGTGCTGCAAATCTGTAGGACTAGGAAACTATTAAACTTTGAGCATAAAAATCTTGTAAATTGGCTGTATTGGTAATTACTGTATTGTGTTTTGGAATCTTACTGTACTGTTACAATAATTTTTACCCATGTTTTTCTGACCACATTGACAAGGCCACACATTCACATTCCATAAACCAAACAATCAATTTGATCCTGGAATCTGAATGTCACTGTAGTGGAAAACTAACAGGATGACTTAATATACTCATATCGGACATAAGACTGTGCTATCAAATGACTACACTATATTGTTTGTCTACTGTTGCCTATTTCTAGCCTTAAGCAGCGGCTTGTTAAAATGTAATCTTTAAAAGCTATCTTAACAAATAATGCATATATCCGTTATTGCTTTGTTAGATTATCCTAGCTTTGGCTATTTTCGGATCTTGCCTTGCTTATTTTAAAAAACTTACATTTTGCGTTAGTCTATAGGTTTAGCCTCTCACCCCACTGCAGAATTTTTGCACTGGGAGCAAGAACTTAGCATGTGCTACAGCCATTTTTTATGAAATTTGCCACTTACACCTGTTTGATGCTAGTTATAGTGGTTCAAAAGACTGTCCAATGAAACCTAATGTCAAGCCAGAATAGCTATATTTAGCCCTGACATTCTTTTTCACAATGATCACAGTAGCGGCTGTCAGCAGCTAACAAGATCCCAGCACAAGTCATGGCGGCAAAAGTTGCAGTGAGTTTCAGATAACCGCTTTCCTCCAGTGGAAAATTGGAGGAACGTGATAGTCTTAGGCTGTGCTAATGAATATAATAGATGTCAGCACAGTCTAAGTGAATGGAGAGGTCCGGCACAGCTGGTGACATCACTAATCAGTGCCTGCCCACCCACTTCAATCTATGCAGCGGCATTGAACAAGAAATGCTGGGTAATGGAGGACAGGTGAGCACAATATATTTTTTTAAACACTTAGTAATTTTAATTAAGTCTGCAGGGGGCTCAGAATGACTGTCCATTGCAAATTCTAGTGATCCTTTTAGTCTCGAGCCTTAGCATTTTAACCTGCAAATTTCAGACCAGAACATTCTCCTACCTAGCTCTCTGCGCCTGGATTCAGGGCTGGCCTCAGTTGAATGTGTCCTGTAAAAGACCCTCCTGCTGTCCTTCCCACACTTAGGATGCATTCACATATGCAGTTTATTTCACGTTTTGTTGCACACACAGACACATATACACACGTAGGCACACATATGCAATACACAGAGACACATATATACATAACTACTGGCACACATATATATATATATATATATATATATATACACACACACACACACACACACACACACACGCACACAGTCACACATATACACACACAGGCACAGCCTGTATATAAACACATGTACAGACACATATATACAAACACAAGGGCACATATATACATACAGACACATATATATACACACACACACACACACACACACACAGACTCAAATTCAGGGACGTACACACATACACACACAGGCAGGGCTGTACCGTCCATGAGACGAGGGGAGCATCTTGCCTCAAGCATGGCCTGCTGCCTCCCTGAGGCGACAACGGCGACACTGAAAGCAGTCGCCACTACCCCCTCCTGCACTATAATCTTATCTGCGTCTATCGGACACAGATACATTTACATGTATAAGCACTGCATAAGCGCGGAATGGCGGGGCACGTTCCGTACTTGGAACGAGAGGGCCCGGAATTCTCTGACCTGCCACTGTTTCTAGAGGCTTTCCCATGCAGTGTTCGAGGTACCGGGTCGTACATCCTCTGCAGCTGCCTCAAACAAGGGAAGTCAACTGTAGTGGAGTACGCCATATCCTTCCGTATGCTAGTGGCAGAGCTGGCTTGAAATAATTAGGCCTTGGTGGCTACTCTCTGGCAAGGATTGTCTCCACACATCAAGGATGAGCTTGCTGCTCGTGACCTCCCATCCACCCAGGATGCCCTTATCCTGTTGGTAACCCGGATCGACATGTGGGTCGAGGAACGTGCTCAGGAGTCTAACCGGGAGAGACAATACTATAGACTGGCATGCAAGTTTCAGAGATCCCTACTGCCTTGTTCAGATGTTCCACCTGAGGAGCCAATGCAGGTGGATAGACTCAAATTATCTGAACAGGAAAAACAGTGCAGATGCTCTTCAGGTCTGTGTCTGTTTTGTGCGTCAATCTCCACAGAAATCGGGAAATGTCCTCAGAAATCCTGCACCTAGTGTTGATTGAAGAGACAACTCTATGTGAATTTAACCCTGCTACGAATTTCTCTAACGGACTGTCTATTCCTGGATCACACGGTGTGCATGCTTACATGGATTCTGGAGCCACTGCAAATTTTATCCAGCAGGACTTTAGTTGATCGACTTAACCTGGCCACAGTTCCTCTGGAGAAACTTCTGGCGGTCACATCTGTAGATGGACATCCTCTACCTGACCCTATCCTGTCTATCACCAAATCTCTGAGATTACAGATAGGAGTTCTTCATTCAGAGCTGACATCTTTCTATGTCTTGTCAAAAGCTATCAACCTCATCTTGCAAGGATTGCCATGGCTTCGCCAACATGCTCCAGTCCTTGATTGGAATTTCGGAGAGGTCCTCCAGTGGGAACCCGATGTCTGCACTGCTGCCTGCCTCAGGTTTGTCTTGCTCTTTCCCCACTACCTCAGTCACTCTTAGGATTGCCTCCACAGTATGCCAGCTATGCTGATGTCTTCAGCAAGAAGGAGGCAGTGGTTCTTCCTCCTCATCGTCCATATGACTGCCCTATACAATCGCTTCCTGGAGCCTCGCTCCCTCATGGACGGGTCCACCTGCTTTCCTTGCCTGAAACCCAGGCCATGTCAGAGTATGTCATGGAGAACCTGTTGAGAGGATTCATCAGGGAGTCTTCTCCACTGGCCGGAGCCGGATTCTTCTTCGTGGAGATAAAGGATGGGTCACTCTGACCGTGCATTGATTATCTTGGGTCAAACTAAGTCACGTTAAAAAACAAGTACCCCTTGCCGCTTATCTCCGAGCTCTTCGACAGGATGATGCATCGGAAGCATGTACGCCAAGTCTTTTTGCAGCTAAGGTGGAATAAATTATATGTGAGACTGTATTTGAAAAGAGATGATTGGCCTTCCTGGGCTTTATTGTCTCAGATCGTGGTCTTCAAATGGATACAGAAAAGGAGCTTTACAAAGATTTCTTGGATTTTCTCATTTTTATCGTCAGTTCATCACAAATTTCAAGTCCCTTACCGCTCCCATCTCACCTCTTACCAGAAAGGGAGTGAACACTGAGGATTGGACCTATGAGGCAGAGACAGCATTCTCCAACCTCAAGAGCACCTTCACGTCTGCCTCTGTTCTTCACCATTCTGATGTTACGCAAAAGTTTTCCGTGGAGGTTGATACCTCTTCCATTGGTGCTGGAGCACTCCTGTTCCAAAAGAAATCTAGGGGTAAGGCAGTATTTTGCAGATACTTCTCCAAACTCTTCTCTCCTGCTGAGCGCAACTACTCCATTGGGGATCGAGTATTGCTCGCTGTCAAGTTTGCCTTGGAAGAATGGAGACACCTGCTAGAAGGGTCTGCTCATCCCATCATTATCTACAGCAATCACAAAAATCATACCTCTCTGCAGTCTGCACAATTTTTTCTCCACTTTTGCCCTGCGGACAAAAACATTAAGGCCGATGCCCTGTCTCGATCTTTTGAAACTCATGACTCAGAAGAGAAAACTCAACATATTATTAATCCTTCTAGGATTATTGCCGTAAATCAAGGACATTCCACTGGAAAGATTTTTGTCCGTCCTGATGACAGAAAAATAATTCTCCACTGGGGGCGTAATTCCAAACTGGCCGGGCATTCTGGCATCCACAAGACTCGGGACTTTATTGCTTGTCATTATTAATGGCCCCCGCTACCTAGGGATGTCTTGGACTTTATTTCTTCCTGTGCTAATTGTGCCCTAAACAATTCTTCTCATTCTAAATCTGCGGGTCTGCTTCAACCTCTGCCGGTGCTTGATGCTCCCTGGCCACACAGTGCTATGGACTTTATCACTGACCCTTCCCCTTCTGCTGGATGTAGTATGATCTGGGTAGTAGTGGATTGTTTCTCTAAAAAGGCACATTTTATTCCTTTAACAGGCCTCCCTTCAGCTCCTCGTCTGGCAGAATTTTTCGTACAACACATCTTTCGACTACATGGACTATCTCTTTATATGGTTTCTGACCGGGCTTGTACAGTTCACGTCTATATTCTGGAGAGCCCTGTGTAATCTTTTGGATGTGAAGCTGGACTTCTCTTCTGCCTATCACCCACAGTCTAACGGTCAAGTGGAGAGGATCAACCAAATACTAGAGAATTATCTCAGTCATTTTGTCTCTGTCCAACATGACGTTTGGGTACAGCTCCTGCCTTGGGCGGAATTCTCATACAATAACCTATTGTAAGTCTATTGCTTGCTCTCCGTTTTATTTTGTATACAGTCAGCACCCACGAGTTCCTCTTCCGGTGCCAACTATGTCTCAAGTGCCTGCAGCCAAATCTTCATCCTTACTTTTTTCCCATTAGGTCCCTCCTTAGTTTCTCCCCGTAGTCAAGGTCTGGCTCTCTTCAAAGAATATTCGTCTGAAGATCCCTTTCCATAAATTCGCTCCCAGGTTCCTCGGCCCCTTCAAGGTGTTACCACAGATAAATCCTGTGTCCTATAAGCTTCGGCTGCCTCCTACTCTAAAAACCCCCAACTCATTCCATGTGTCCCGCCTAAAGCCTGTGCTCCTAGTTCTGCAGTTACTCCCAGCATTTCTACTGATGTCGTCAAGGTGAGGGAGATCCTGAACTACAAGAAAGTAGGTGGGAAGACTTTTCATCTGGTGAACTGGAAAGGGTTTGGTCCTGAGGAGAGGTCCTGGGAGCCACAAGAAAACATCAATGCTCCAACTGTCGTCAAGAGGTTCCTCCTATGCTCTAGACCTAAAAAGAGAGAGAATAAGTGGGGGTGTACTGTTGTGCCCGTGGTCGCTGCTCCGATGATGCTTGGTGTGGCAGATGACACTGGATGTGGTAGATGACATAAGACATGGCAAATGACACTGGACGTGGCAGACCTTTAACACGACTCCAACACGACTCCAACACTAGACTTTAGCTCAGGAACAAACACTGTTATTGGATACAGGATACGGGAAGCAGAATACGGGAACACTGGTAACAGGATACCACTAAGGGACCATTTGCTTAACAAACATGGGAAGACTGCAACAACGCTCAGGCAAGGAATTGAAGGACAGAGCCCTTTATTTAGTCCAGGGTGTAAGGGGATAGGTTGGGGAACAATTTGCTGGTGCGCGCCTGTCCTTTAAGACCGGAGACGAGCGCGCACACCCTAGAGGCAGGAGTAGCAGTGTGCATACGCATGTGCTGGTGTCTTCTGGGAGGGAGACGCCGACAAGCCTTCACTATACAAAGCACCCTGCCAATCAGCATCTTTTAATTGGCGCGATGACGTCCTTGTGCTGCTTGTGTCGTTGAAAGGTGCTGATTGACAGGGCAGAATACCTTGCCCTGCTACTCAGTGCCTTTTAATAATGCAAGCGGCCCGATGACCACATTAAGCTGCCTGCATCATTCAGCCCCAGCAGACCTGCTCAGAAGAGAGCAAGTCTGCATTGCAAGAGGATAGCGTGGGAATGGGATCAGGTGAGTATATAAAGGTTTTTTTCTGTTAAAAGTGTGAGGGGCTATATGTGGAGCACTATCTACTGGGGGGCTCTATGTAGGGCACTATCTACAGGGGGGCTATATGTGGGGCACTGTCTACAGTGGGGCTATATGTGGGGCATTGTCTACAGGGGGGCTATATGTGGGGCACTATCTACAGGGGGGCTATATGTGGGGCATTATCTATGGGGGCTATATATGGGGCACTATCTACAGGGGTAGGTATATGTGGGGCACTATCTACACGGGGCTATATGTGTGGCACTATCTATAGGGGAAGCTATATGTGAGCCACTATTTACAGGGAGCTTATATGTGGGGTACTATCGACAGGGCTGTATGTGGGTCACTATCTGATGGGGCTACTATCTACATAGGGATCTATGTAGGGCCACTATCTACAGGGGGATCCATGGTGGGCACTATCTACAGGAGGCTCTATGGGGGACACTATCTACATAAGGCTCTATAGGGGCACAATGTATGTGGGGCACAGTCTACAGGGGGATCTATGAGGGGCACTGTATTCAGGGGTCTCTATGTGGGGCTCTGTCTAGAGGGCGCCCAATGGGGGGCACTATCTACAGGGGGCTCAATGGGGGGGCACTATTTACAGGGGGCTCTATTGGGGGTAGTATCTCCATGGGGCACTGTGTGTGGGTTTGTGTGTGTGTGTGTGTGTGTGTGTGTGTGTGTGTGTGTGCGTGCGTGCGTGTGTGTGACAGTGTATGGTGCTATTATAATCAGGGACACAATGTATGGTGCTATTATATTTAGAAGTGAAGTGTATGGCGCTATTATATTTAGGGGCATAGTCTGTGGCCCCATGAGAAATTTATCTTCGTTTATAGGTGCAGAAATTTTTGAAAAGTGAGAAGCTGAAGACATCTAAGCGGAGAACTGCAGAAATGGGCTGTGGCCGGGAGAAGTCATCATAGAAGTCTGGACCGGATGGAGAAGAAAAGAGAAAATGAACAACAAGAATCTGAGAAGACGTCTGTTAGTCACTTAATGTAAATGTTTATTCTGCCTCTAATCAGTACCGTAGTTACTGTATAATCTGCAGCGAGATGCTGGGTGGTATGATTTTTTTTTTTGTGAAACAGCAACTTCCATCATATCCTTACCATTGTTCAAGCCATGCTGGGAGTTGCAATTTTACGCTGTACAAATCTATACGGCAGGTGTTGCACTAAATTGAGCTGTATGTGTGTTGGTGTTGTATTTATGTACTGAGCTTAGTTCTCGTACTGTATTTATGTACTGAGCTTGGTTCTGGTATTGTATTTATGAACTGAGCTTTGTTCCGGTGCTGTATTTATGTACTGAGCTTTGTTCTGGTGCTGTATTTATGTACTCAGCTTGCTTCTGCTGCTGCTGTATTTATGTACTGAGTTTTGTTCTGGTGCTGTATTTATGTACTGAGCTTGCTTCTAGTACTGTATTTATGTACTGAGCTTTGTTCTGGTACTGTATTTATGTACTGAGCTTGTTTCTGGTCTTGTATTTATGTACTGAGCTTACTTCTGCTTCTGTATTTATGTACTGAGCTTTGTTCTGGTGCTGTATTTATGTACTCAGCTTGCTTCTGCTGCTGCTGTATTTATGTACTGAGTTTTGTTCTGGTGCTGTATTTATGTACTGAGCTTGCTTCTAGTACTGTATTTATGTACTGAGCTTGGTTCTGTTGTTGTATTTATGTACTGAGCTTGGTTCTGGTGTTGTATTTATGTACTGAGTGTCATGGTCACAGGGTATGTGGACCCACTAGGCCGCTCCGCCGTAGCGGAGAGGCAGTTGACCAGGTCACAGTCTATATAAGAGTCAATAGTAGATGGTAACGCTTGGGTACCTGAACTAGTCCAGACAGTGGCTGTGGCTTCAGCACGGATGGAGGCCGGTGCAGCAGGTAGCGCCAGACGTGGCGGGAAGTATCTGATGTGGCAGAAGACACTAGACATGGCAGAAGACACTGGACGTGGCAGAAGACACTGGACGTGGCAGAAGACACCGGACGTGGTAGAAGACACCGGACGTGGCAGAAGACACGGGACGTGGCAAACGACAGAAGGTGCAGTAGACACAACTGCAACACTGGTAGGCACAGGAACAAGAACAGTACGGGATACAGGAACAGGTAACAGGGCACAGGTAACAACTGAAACGGGAAACACTAAGGGACCATTTGCAAGACAGACTTTGATAAACTAACAACGCTCAGGCAAGGATCAGAAGGGCTGGGGCCTTCTTATAGACCAGGAAATCATTGGCCATTGATGATGATGATTTCCTGATGTGCGCTGGCCCTTTAAGGCCGGGCACGAGCATGTACTGAGCTTGTTTCTGGTGTTGTATTTATGTACTGAGCTCGGTTCCGGTGCTGTATTTATGTACTGAGCTTGATTCTGCTGCTGTATTTATGTACTAAGCTTTGTTCTGGTGCTGTATTTATGTACTGTGCTTTGTTCTAGTACTGTATTAATGTACTGAGCTTGGTTCTGGTTTTTGTATTTATGTACTGAGCTTGGTTCTGTTGTTGTATTTATGTACTGAGCTTGGTTCTGGTGTTGTATTTATGTACTGAGCTTGGTTCTGGTGTAGTATTTATCTACTGAGCTTGGTTCTGTTGTTGTATTTATGTACTGAGCTTGGTTCTGGTGTTGTATTTATGTACTGAGCTTGCTTCTGCTGCTGTATTTATGTACTGAGCTTTGTTCTGGTGCTGTATTTATGTACTTTGCTTGGTTCTAGTACTGTATTTATGTACTGAGCTCTGTTCTGGTACTGTATTTATGTACTGAGCTTAGTTCTGGTGTTGTATTTATGTGTTTAGCTTGGTTCTGTTGTTGTATTTATGTACTGTGCTTGGTTCTGGTGTTGTATTTATCTAATGAGCTTGGTTCCAGTGCTGTATTTATGTACTGAGCTTGCTTCTGGTGCTGTATTTATGTACTGAGCTTGCTTCTGGTGATGTATTTATGTACTGAGCTTGGTTCCGGTGTTGTATTTATGTACTGAGCTGTGTTCTGATGTTGTATTTATGAACTGAGCTTGGTTCTGTTACTGTATTTATGTACTGAGCTTGTTTCTGGTACTGTATTTATGTACTGAACTTTGTTCTGATGTTGTATTTGTGAACTAAGCTTGGTTCTGTTGCTGTATTTATGTACTGAGCTTTGTTCTGGTGTATTTATGTACTGAGCTTTGTTCTGGTGTTGTATTTATATACTGAGTTTGGTTCTGTTGCTGTATTTATGTACTGAGCTTAGTTCTGGTACTGTATATATATGTATGAGCTTGGTACTAGAGCTGTAATTATATAGGATATATTTATAATAACAAAATTGCAGGGCAGATGGAATTGTTTTCAATTCATTGTATGTGTAATGAACTTATCTGGTGGTTTTAACATCTTGAACCGCCACCATGCGGTAATACATGACCTGACAATATTTCCAAACATTCCCTTGTATGTTTTTTTCAGATGAAGCAAAATCTATAAAATCAACTTTTCAAACGACGCACGCTGTATACAAATTACTCATTAAAAGTTCATGTGGTGGTGCCACTATCCTGAGAGTCACATAGTCCTGCCTCCAAACCCACCTTGCCATGCTTAATTGACATCCCCCATGCTATTATACATCGGCAATAGTGGTGTATAGTGAAGGTGAATCCAGCACTCAAAAATAAAAGTTGTAAGGTTTATTTGGTCATATTAAAACAAAGAAGTTAAAACCAAAAAATCCCGGGACCACGCTTACGTGTTTCAGACCAGTAAGGTCCTTAATCATAGCTATGATTATGACCAAATAAACCTTACAACTTTTATTTTTGAGTGCTGGATTCACCTTTACTATACACCACTATTGTCTTGATCACCTGCTGTCAACACAGGACCAGTTTGGGTGTATTTGCGAGAACCTACAGCATTTGGATTTACTCCATACCAACTTGCATCAACTAAACGCAGTGAAAACACAGTGGAAACGCAACAGAAGCGTGGTGGACATGTGGTGAGCGAACTTATGGTAACACTTCCTCTATTTTTTGTTGATATTATACATCACTAACAGTCACCTCCAAGTTTCTCGGGTGCGCCATTGCTTTGAGCTACATGGCACGCACTGTGCAGCGAGGTGTACTCTGCCCGGCTTCATCACTGCACCGCGCATGCCAGGGGAGTATAAGATATCGGCACATCTGCAAGAGTTGGATTAGGATGCTAGTAATGTACAACAGCCAGGATGATGTCAATCAATCTGGGGGGCGCCACTTAAATTTTTGCATTAGGCAGCAGAAAAGCTAGATTCGGTCCTGCACACAGGCACATATACACAGATGCATATATACACACACATGCAGATGCATGTATATATATAAATATATATATATATATATATATATATACACAGTCACACTTATTCACACACAGGCATATATATATATATATATATATATATATATATATATATATATATATATATATATACACACATACTGTACACATATATAAACACACACACACACATATATATTACATTACAGAGTAACAGAAAGTCCAGCAGCATTGATAAACTTGTGGGTGCAAGCCCTAGGGAATAGACCAAGGTCCCAACTATACAGTAATCCAAAAAATAGGCAGCACACCAAAGTTGAAAGTTCAAAACATAAGGGTACTTTATTGCCACATGGGGCAATAAAGTACCCTTATTTTTTGCACTTTCAACTACGGTGTGCTGCCTATTTTTTGGATTACTATATATTACAGTATATATACACACACTGGCCCATATATACATACACACATACATACATACATATATACATATATATATATATATATTCAGTATATATATATATATACAGACACATACAAACTCAAATATATACACAGTCACAGTTACAGACATACATGCACAAATATATACACACATATACAGGCACATATATACACATAGGTCTAATAAAAAAAAGCCCAAAGTGGATAGGCACGGAAATGTATTAATTATTTTATTTACAATTGATTCTGAAAGGTAAGGCGGGATTCACACGACCGGGTCGTTCCCGAGCCCGAGTGTCGGCCGGTAAAATCGGCCATTTTGCCCGGCCGGTTTGCATTAAGTTTTGCATCCGTGCCGGGCCGGGCAGATCCGGACAGTGACATCAGCGGCAACTCCTGAAGGGGAATCCCCATGTGTTCGGGCATTCCGCTTCAGGAGTTTACCCTGATGTCACTGCCCAGATATGGACAGAGACATCAAGCGCTCTGTCCAGGAGCGGAATCCCCGAAAACACTGGGATTCCGCTCCTTCAAGGAGCTAAAGTGCGGCTAGCACATAGCAGAGTGGGGAGACACCTCCCCGCTCTGCTATAGTGGCGTCGCTACAGTAGTAGCAGCCGCAGCAGCAGCAGCTGCAGCTGCTAGCGGCGCCATCGAAGGTGTCGCCGGGCCAGGGTGCTTTTAAAACAAGCAGGGGAAGGGAGCCAGCGCAGCACTCCCTTCCACCTGCTGTACTCCCCGGCCCTGCCACACAGTGTACAGCGATACCATTCGTCCGAATGGCATCAACTCCTCCTCCTCACATGCACTCTGCGCTGTGAGGAGGAGGAGGAGATAGAGCGCAAGCGCCGGAAAACCCGGCCATCACTCGGGACACATCCCGGTGATGGCCGTGTAATACCCGGCCCCATAGACTTCTATGGGAGCCGGGTGGCCGGGTACCCGGCCGAAGATAGAGCATGTCCTATTTTTTGACGGCCGGATTTCCCGGCCGTCAAAAAATCGGTCGTGTGAATAGCCCCATTAGGGGTCTATTATTCCCAATGCAGCCGGGTGCCGGCCGATTTATGAACGGCCGGCACCCGGCCGGGAAACCCTGCCGTGTGAATGAGGCCTTACTAATCCCTTTATATTTACCTCCCCTAAAACAGTCTATTTTGGTTAATTAACAATTAGACCCCTGAGGGAACCTGTATCTGTGAAAGATCTCTGGTGGGGTGTTAGTCTCTTGTTTTAAATGGCGATCTGTCGAGCAGCACCAATTGTGTATTAGCCAAAATACACTCAATACAGAGATCCTTAAAGGGGTTATCCAGTCGCTAAAAATGTATGGCCTATCCTCAGGATAGGCCATCAATAGCTGATGGTTTGGGGTTCTACTCCCGGGACCCCCACTGATCATCTGTTTTGAAAGGGGTGCCGCGCTCGTACGAGTGCTGCTTCTTCTTCATTTCTACTTGCTCACTGTGAATCTCTGACACGCATTTAGGGTAGATTCACAGGTATTGCAGCCTTCTTCTCCCATTCACTTCAGAGGGAGAGGAGGGCTGTAATATCTGTGAATCGCTGCTAAATGTGTGTCGGAAATTCGCAGTGAGCAAGTAGAAATGAGAGGGAAGCAGGACTTGTATGAGCGCAGCACCCGCTTCAAAACAGGTGACTGGCGGGGGTCCCAAGCTTCAGACCCCGACCCATTAGCTATTGATGGCCTATCCTAAGGATAACCCCTTTAACGCCATGGAGAGTGACATGCTGTCTGCAGAAGTGGATCCAAACACACTGATATTTTCAATTATTAGATAGACAATTGTTGTACATCAAGGTTAATGTCCCAAGGAGTCGCATTGATCTGACCGCCATGTGGCTGACAGCTGAGCCGGCCACAAGTTCAGCGTGGTTGTCAAGTTGCTCAATATTGTATGCGCAATGTTGTGAGCAAAACGGCTGTTTACTTGCAACAATACACAGTCATGAACAAGCAATTTGTCACCCGCACCGTGCAGGGTGCTGGCGCAGTTGTTGTCCGCATCATGCCCGCGTCCATGTCTCTTTCTGGGGCTTTATCGTAAAGCTCTGTATAGGAATCGTGATTTTAATTAACTCGTTGTAGGGTTCACATTCATCTAATTTTTAGGAGAGGTCAATAAATCAGTGATCCTTTGGGATCAATTGCAAATGAAATAAATAATACATGAACTAAAGTCACAAGAAAAGAGGGTCTTACAAGTAAAATCCTCTCTCTGGGTATCACTGAGACAGAGAATTACACATACACATATGATCTGTTTTTATATTATAGTGGTAAAAAAAATCACTTTTAAAGCAATATGATTTTTACTTAACCTGAAAATGACTGTATGCTATGGTTTTTAATTATTTTTTGTTTGTGAGCTGTTTAGCAAACCATCCATGAAACAACCAATGAGGAATATTTTGCAACTAAATGCAATTGCTGTAGTATTGAAAAGTTAGATAAAGCTATACCAATTCAGTTTTTTCATTTTAGCTACATATTTTTTTGTCATATGCTCCATGGTTACAGACTACAAACAAACCTTGTGTTGTCTAATTCTACAGCAGTTATATTTCCTCTCATCTGTGTGCTACTTTTTAAATATAAAATAGCAAGAATAAGGCAATTAAGGGTTTATTTGTAGTTTGTAGTTATGGATACACAAAGGTTTGCATAAGAGCTGTAGACAAAACGGTAGTATATGTTTAATTAAAATTATTGGCAAAGTTGCTTTTTAAATGCATTGGAGCAATTAAAATTGCTGCAAAGGAGGGCATAGCATTTAACCCATTCAGGAGTAGGCTAATTTTTGTTTTTATGCTTTTGTTTTTTCCTCCCCGCCTCCAAAAAGTTATAACTCTTTTGTTCTATCATTCGTTGACACTTAACTTTACGGGACAAGTTGTACTCTAATGGCAAGTTGTACTCTAATTTAATATTATGTGCGATGTACTGGGAAGCTGAAAAAAAAATCAGAATTGGGTGAGTTCCGCCATATTCTTATTACATAGTTACATATAGTTACATAGTTAGTACGGCTGAAAAAAGACACATGTTTCTTTTTTACGGTGTTCAATGTATGGTGAAAATTACACATCACTTTTATTCTGCGGGTCAGTATGATCACAGTGATACCAAATTTATATACTTTTTGTTATGTTTTAGTACCTAGTACTTATTTGCATCGCCATGTTGTGACCCCCCCCCATAACTTATTTATATTTCTGTGTACAGAGCTGTGTAAGGCATATTTTTGTACGTGTAAAGATGTTGTTGTTATTAATGTAATTTGGGGGAAAGTCTGGCATTTTGATCACTTTTTATTACATTTTTTGTGGGGTTGAAGTGACCAAAAAACTGATTCCGCCATTTTGACCTTTTTTTTCCGCTACGACGTTCACCATATTGGATAAATATTTTTAGATTTTTATAGTTCGGGCATTTTGGACTCAGGGATACCTAATGTGTTTATGTTTATTTTTTGTTTATTTATTTTTATATGTGATCTAGAGAAATATTATAATTTTTTTTTATATATAATTCTTTTTAATTTACATTTTTTTTAAACTTTTATTTAGCCTCCCTAGGGGGCTTGTATCTGTGATCATTAGATCACTTATCCCATAGACTGCAATTTCACAATAATACAGTCTATGGCAAACTTAGTGCATTTCTATTAAGACCTGCCACAGGCAGGTATCAATAACAATCTACCTATAGCAGGGCTGGGAGCATTCACAAGGCTCCCAGCTGCTATAGGAGTACAACAGCTCCCGCAATTTTTCTGATCGAACGCAGTGCCGCTGGGTCCCTGCTGTGCAACACAGCAGAGACTCGGCGACTATATCGCCCTCTCGGCTTCTGAGCGGGCGCCATTTTAATAATAACCCTTTCCCTACGTAAATAGGCCTATTAGCAATGGGAAAGGGTTAATAAAGCATCTTATGTACCTTAAAATTAATACTTTAATTAATGACAGATGCTCTGAAATACAGGTTAATATGAAACAGGACCTTTATTTCTTTAAATACCTATAAAAAGAAGTCATAACACTTCCATAATTTCAAACTGAATACAACTTCATTCTTTCTTCCACGTTTGCAGATTAACAAGAAAGAGAACAAAGTATTCCTTAAATTAAACTCAATATTAAGCTGAATGACATTCATTTACTACAAGGATTTTCTCTGTCTTCATAAATACTCTACTGTGTAAACGTTTTTTGGCAGATTTGAAAGTTTTGCTGCCTGGAATTGATCAGCTGCAGCTGTACCTCTTAGAACAGAAGAGATTAACCTCTTCAACCCTGGACAGTAAAAATATCTTTTTCTAATCTCCTGCTATAGTAAATGTGATTTATCATCTTTTCCCAGCTGCAGAACTCTGGCAATTGAAGATTTGAAAAGGAAAGTTTTGCAAAGAAGAAACATCTAATAACTAGAAAAGTTGTTGTGTGCAAGTGCTGAAATTTTAAGAGCTCTATATTGTAAAAGAAAAGTATGAGTCATTATAATTCAAGAATTAATAACTGCATTTTCAAAAGGTCATAGTGTATATTTTTTAAACAACATATTTTTCTTAGCAGTGACACTCTTTCTTACTACAGTACAAGCAAAAATATGGCTCAATTCAGATTCAGGCTTTAACCTATAGTAGCTCTTAACCTTTAAACATTCCCCAAAATCACCACATTCCCATCTTTTAAAATAAGATTTCCATATAGTGTCCACATAATAGTGCCAGACAGTGTGTATACAATAGGACCATACACTGCCAACTTAAGGGGAATGTGTCGCTAGAATTTTTTTTAATTTTTTTTTCAGTTAAACAATTATTATTCAAGTGATTACACATTGTTTTAATTTTTTTAATTTTTTCACAAGTCAGAAAATATTATAAATTAGATTCTAATTTATAACATTTCCATGTGCTTGCCACTAGAGGGAGCAGTTCCTAAAATTGCAGCATGGTCAATGTGGTAAAGCAACCTCATTGCTTTATGCTGCACAATTGGGGTAGACACTCTCTCTAGTGTCCTCACACAATCCCCCCACACCTTATTCTGGCTAGTGCCAGGAGAAAGGAGGGGGTTGAATCTTCAAACCTCCTACACTGTGTGCCGTCATTTTCTGAGCGACTGCACAGTGTAGGAGGATTAGATACAGGGCTCAGCAGACAGTATCACACGAACATACACAAACATAATACACACATTACATCACATACTCCTGCCGCCGCTTCCGCCTCCGCTCCTATTCCTTGCGCCTTCGCTTCCTTGAACATGTGGCCGGAATCCGCGGCTGCAAGTCGTCATCTTACTGTCCGGCAATGGCTTCCGGTCCACATGAAAATTGCGCCGGATTTCGCAATTTTGGTCTGTGTGGTCGCAGTTTTGGTCTGTGTGGGAGCGGCGCAGACGGCGTATGCTGCAGTGAATGGAACGGCTCTCGTTTGCATTCTCTATGGGGTTGTATGTGCCGTATTCCAAACAAAGTGAAAAGTAGAACACGAGAATATAAATAAATAAAATGTATGTTATTATCATATTAAAAGCAATATGATAAAAAAAAAAAATTCATGACACCTTCCCTTTAACTGGGTCATACATTGCTCCAATAATACTGTCATACAATCCCATTCAGGCTTTAATTTAAAAGTCAGTTGTACTGCAATTAGTAATGTTTCAATCAATTACAGGCAAAGGCTACATGTAGACTTTTTATTGCTGACTACAAAAAAAATAGCTCTGAAATCACTGTCCTTAGAAATGCATTGAGTAGCTGGAAATTCTCTTAAAAATCGCTGCAGTTAAAGTGTTTCACCACAACCGGACAACTGATGACTCATCAGTATATAATCGGCGGGAGTCCGACACCCAGACCCTACAACCGATCAGCTGCACAGGCTGCCTCCGGGCACCGGATATTTTGAATGGTATGCTCCAATGTGGTTTTATGACTGTACTTCAATATGGAGCCTACATAACTTATTATGCACCGTACTCCATCATATCTTGTATGACTACTAAAAATCTATTTTTTATATATATACATCCATATTATGAGAGAAAATATAGATACAAATAGACATGAAAATATGAATGAAAAATATGGAAACGCAAAGCTTAAAACATTAAATACTGAGCTAGATGCAAGCAAAACCATTTGCACTGTATTTCCTAATTAAATATGGTTCTCTCTTTCCAGAGGCACAGACACCACAGAATTAATACGTAAAGGCATATTAGATCATATTAGATATTCTTAGGTGAAAAGCTGCTTGGCTCTATGTTTGTGAAATGGTGGTGTTCAGCGGTGGCATAAACAAGAAAAAAGAGCAGTCCATATTTGGATATTTTTTTATGTCCCCCCCCCAGGTCTTTGCTTCCTACATATATCACAGGATTGGTTCAAACACTAAAGATAGTAAGCAATACATTTCATCACTGGAAAATACATTCAAACAACAAAGATACATCCGCTGGTTATTGATGAACAGATACACAGAGCCACAAGGTGTCACAAACTTCAGAGACTGGTGCTTTCTTTTGTACCAAAATTTACAAAAGTTAATTATCACAAAGATTTTACTTGTTAACATGTTTCACTACATTATTTTTTCCCATATATAAGATAAATACGTCATACGTTCACATACTAACCACCTGCTTTAATGTTGAATTTTCAATTAGGGGTCTGAGAGTCTGAAGGAGTTATTCTGAAGGAGGTATTCTGACCCCTGATGTCGGTGGAATGCTGGCCACGAATCCATGGTCGCTATCCATTGAAGTCTATGGGAAGCAGAGCACACTCACTTTGCTATTTCAACTCTCCATTCTTAGAATCCCAGAGGATCCCAGAGTTCAGCACCTCACCCAACAATTAGACATTAGCATTGTAAAGCCTATATTTTATTTATATGCCAGAAATGTCTCTAGTTACCTAACCCCTCTCTAAGGCCAAAATATCCCATTCATGACATTAACATTACATTTTTCTTACCTACCTCTATCTTTTTCTTTTCTTTCCCGAATTCACTAAAAACAGAATAGTTGCATTCTATTTCCTTCTTTATTAGCATGTGATCCACACTGGCACCAATCTTATTTTTAAAATTCCTAAGGGAAGAAGTTGTTGTAGAATTCACCTGCAAATTTACAGACTAAGTAACTTGACAACACCAGTCACAAAGATCTTCGAAAATCTGGTTTTGTGATCTGCATTTTTCCTGCATCAGTTATAGGTTAATGGCTCAGACAGAAATTGTTACAAATAAAATAAATTAGGAAAGTAAATATAAAAATGGTAAATATTACCGATTACAGGGTGGATGGTTAAAAAGATTGGTTTTATCTACGCTTAAATAGTCACTTTGCGAGGAAGGTAAAATGGTCATGCATTTATTAATTAAAAATATACTTAAAGGATCATTATTAAAGCTCCTGCCATTATTTTTCATTACCCTATCCCAATGTGGTCCAAATTTAACAGTTGGAATTTTATGAAAGGAGAAATTTACATTGGTTATTTAATTTATAAAAAGCAATCATTTATGAAAAATTTAAATAGGAGAATAGTTAATATGAAGGAAACATAGCTATATATTTATATCATATGCTTCTTGACCTATCAAAATACTTTAGTCATTTGCATTTTGTACTTTTCAGCTGACTGCACTCAAGGATTCTTTTGGAAATTATATCCAACAAACAAATGAGGCGATCCTGCTGTGCACAAACAAATAGACAAATAAACAAAGCAAATGCAAGTACCTATCTTATTAGTTTCCTAAATGAATAGAAAATCTTGTAACAACATTCTGTACCCGTGTAAATTTAGATTAGGAAATTGTTCTGGAGAGAACATTATAACCCGGCATTAGCACTGACTACAATTGTCCCTATTTCTTACTGTAATTGTATTTGGTTTGTTTACCGATAAAGGGAAATACATTGTTTCTGTACTATGATCATTTCTCTCACCGTTGTAAAGATATTTGGCCTTTGAGCCCTTTGAATATTGCAATGAAAATATTACTAGTTAACTAACAGAACATTTTCAATAAAAAAAACTGAACAACAAAAACACACAACAATTGACACAAGGTCATTGACTCTGTGCAGTCACACATTTGAAGAGGTTCTATACTTAAAGGGAACCTGTCACCAGCATTTCACCTATTAAACCAGCAATACCTGGTGGTAGTGGGTGAAAAATCAATTTTATGTAACCTATAATTATCTTCTAAGTCGGCTCTGTAACTTTAGTATTCCATTTTTTAGTGTTCCTGTGCCGTTTGCTAATGAGCATAAAAGAGTCATATCTTCCTTCAAAAAGAGTCATATCTTCATTCCTCAAGCCTTTCCGAATTTACCCCGCCTCCTTAATTTTGACTGAGCTCCTCGCCTCTCTCGAGCACACACGAAATACTGCGTTTGCGCATTGATGTCCTGTTCTGGTGTGTGCGCACAATGGGACACCATAGCGGCGCATGTACAGTAACTGGATTTGAGGCCAGGATGAAGCAGGGAAGGCTATCGGACCATACATGACGGGCGCATGCACGCCATCTCAGTCTATATATTGTCATTCAGGACGGGCCAGTTTTCGGCGGTGGGCGGGCATAAGTAGAGGAACAAACGATACTGCCGGATTATTACCATAAAATGTGCAAAATGTTTGCAGACCGTTGTTTACGGTCGGAGGAGGAGTTTAGAAGAGAAGATAACGGCAATGAACTTTTGACAGCAGCGGCCAGCAAGGGGTGAGTAGAGTTCAATAGGTGAAATGCTGGTGACCGGTTCTCTTTAAGGGCATGTTTAGACATGGCGGAATTGCTGTTGAATTCCGCTGCGGACAGTCTGCAAAGGAAATCCGTAGTAGCCATTTTTTCCATTGGTTTTTATATTTTCTTAGGTAACTTTGTTCAGACGTTGCGGAAAATAACAGTGCAGAATTTTCACACCGCAGCATGCACAATCTGCTGCGGAGAAGCAGTGGATTTTCACTGCACATTTCAGCCTTTGCAATGCAAAGGCTAATAACTGCGGCAAGTCCGCTGTGATATCCGCAATGTCAGAATAACCTGTCAAATATGCAAATGTTGCTGCACATTCGTTGCGTAATTGCCGCAAATTTGCAGTGGAAACATTCTGCCACTACTAAACTACAGTAGCAGAGGTACAGATGTAGTCAAATTTATCTTCAGTCTGATAACTTGCTGCAGCATGATATCACACACAAAAGCCATTGAAAATTCATTGAAAAGGTCAAGTTAAAGTTTCTTGAAACTGTGTATTTAATGCATTAAAAGTCAAGATAACGATGGCTACATCTGTAAAACTCAACTTTTTACATATTTTTTTTTTTAATCAATTAACCCCTTAATACCGAAGGTGTTTTAAACCTTAGTGACCAGAGCAATTTTCGCAGTTTTGCTATTCACAGATGTAACGCAGTATAACTCTGTATGTGTTTTATGTATCAATGTGAATTTTGCACTGTTTTCTTGGGACATGTAGTGCTTCCTATTTGTGGTATATATGTATAGAAAACATTTTTGTTACTTTTTTTTATAGCCGTGGAAAGACAGAAATAAAATAAAAATTTTGATTTTTCATCATTTAAAATGTAACGGTTTGAAAATAAAAGTAATTGTATCATACAAATGTATTGAAATATATTTTTTCATTTATCCTGATTAGAGATGAGCGAACTTATGAAAAGTTCGGTTCGGCAGGTTCGCCGAATTTCGTGAAAAAGTTCGATTCGGACCGAACTAGTTCTGACCGAACCTGTAATACAAGAAAGCCCCTAAAAATCGTGTATAACACTGTTTAAAAGCCTTAGAAGCCCTGTATAACACTATAAAATTGACCCTTTTTATTGGCAGATGCCTGCCGGGGTTCTTCCATACATAGATGTAAAAGCAACAAGCAATGGCTTTTCACAAGCCCTCCAAAAATTGACCCTTTTTATTGGCAAGGGTGAGTAGTAGCAGCACATTAAAAGACACTGGACAGTCACAGGACAAAGCCCTGTGGTAGGGCAGGCCTGCTTGTAGCAGACGGGTGGCAGTGGAGGTGTATTGGTGGTAGTAGAGGTAGCCAACACAGACAGCAAGGGTGGTAGACTGGTAGTAGCAGCAGCACATTAAAAAAAGAGACTGGACGACAGTCACAGGACAAAGCCCTGTGGTGGGGCAGGCCTGCTTGTAGCAGACGGGCGGCAGTGGATGTGTATTGGTGGTAGTAGAGGTAGCCAACACAGACAGCAAGGGTGCACTGCTAGTAGTAGTAGCAGCACATTAAAAAAAGAGACTGGACAACAGTCACAGGACAAAGCCCTGTGGTGGGGCAGGCCTGCTTGTAGCAGACGGGCGGCAGTGGAGGTGTATTGGTGGTAGTAGAGGTAGCCAACACAGACAGCAAGGGTGGTAGACTGGTAGTAGCAGCAGCACATTAAAAAAAGAGACTGGACGACAGTCACAGGACAAAGCCCTGTGGTGGGGCAGGCCTGCTTGTAGCAGACGGGCGGCAGTGGAGGTGTATTGGTGGTAGTAGAGGTAGCCAACACAGACAGCAAGGGTGCACTGCTAGTAGTAGTAGCAGCACATTAAAAAAAGAGACTGGACAACAGTCACAGGACAAAGCCCTGTGGTGGGGCAGGCCTGCTTGTAGCAGACGGGCGGCAGTGGAGGTGTATTGGTGGTAGTAGAGGTAGCCAACACAGACAGCAAGGGTGCTAGTAAGTAGTAGTAGTAGCAGCACATTAAAAGAGACTGGACAGTCACAGGAGGACAAAGCCCTGTGGTGGGGCAGGCCTCAGGCCTGCTTGTAGCAGACGGCAGTGGAGGTGTATTGGGGGTAGTCGAGGTAGCCAACAGACAGCAAGGGTGGTAGAAGTAGTAGTAGCAGCACATTAAAACAGACTGGACAGTCACAGGAGGACAAAGCCCTGTGGTGGGCAGGCCTCAGGCCTGCTTGTAGCAGACGGCAGTGGAGGTGTATTGGTGGTAGTAGAGGTAGCCAACAGACAGCAAGGGTGGAAGTAGTAGTAGTAGCAGCACATTAAAACAGACTGGACAGTCACTGGAGGACAAAGCCCTGTGGTGGGGCAGGCCTCAGGCCTGCTTGTAGCAGACGGGCGGCAGTGGAGGTGTATTGGTGGTAGTAGAGGTAGCCAACAGACAGCAAGGGTGGTAGTAGTAGTAGTAGCAGCACATTAAAACAGGCTGGACAGTCACAGACAAAGCCCTCTGGTGGGGCAGGCCTGCTTGTAGCAGACGGCAGTGGAGGTGTATTGGTGGTAGTAGAGGTAGCCAACACAGACAGCAAGGGTGGTACTAGTAGTAGCAGCACATTAAAAGACACTGGACAGTCACAGGACAAAGCCCTGTGGTGGGGCAGGCCTGCTTGTAGCAGACGGCACTGGGGGTGGATTGGTGGTAGAAGTAGTAGCAGCACCAACAGCGGCACATTAAAAAAAGAGTGGACAGGACAGAATCCCGTAGTAGGAGGTGGTAGTAGCAGGTGGCAGTAGCAGGTGGCAGCGGCAGCAGCAGCAGCAGCAATGTCAGATCTAGTCAGTGGCATCAGGCACAGGGGTTTTAAAATCCTCACCGATCCACGCTTGATTCATTTTCAGAAACGTGAGATTTTCCAAGCTGTTGGCGGACAATCTTGTTCGCTTAGGGGTGACAAAGCCCCCTGCCGCGCTGAAACTGGGCCAGTTCTTGCCAATGATCCAATCTGCTGACCCAGAAGTCCATGGGGTCTGGGATCAGCATTTCTGATCGAGAAAGGGCACAGTCCAGGTATGAGTGAACCTGGTTGTTTAGGTGCTGCACCTGGTGATGGTGAACATCCCTTTGGTGACTACGATGTGTGTCAGGTCGGGGTATTGGATGTAAAAATGTTGTCATCATATTTTCCAAACTGAATTGGCTGCTGCCTATTGCAGAGGTAGCTCTGCCAGAGGCGGTGGAACGATGAGACAGTGGGGAGCGGAGAGTGGCCCCCCGGTCAGACATGCTTGCAGCAGGTGTTTGCCGTTTGAAAGCCGTGACAAGCTGGCTGCATAGCTTCTCTCGATAATAAGCCAATTTTGCCTCCCTCTCGGAAGGCGCAAAAAACTCCCCATTCTGGCTTTATACCGAGGGTCTAAAAGTGTGGCTATCCAGTACTCATCTCTTTGCTTCATGCTAACAATGCGACAGTCAGCGCGCAAGTAACGAAGCATACAGCTCGCCATCCTGGCCAGCGTTTCAGAGGGCCCGGTTGGTTCCATCTCCGCCCCATACTGCCATGGTTGTCCATCATCAAGGTCGTCGTCAGACTCGTCATCAACACCATCACTGTCATGTTGTGCGGCTGCCTCGTCCCCTATCCCTTCCTGTGATTCCATCTCCAAATCCAGCTCCTCTTCAGGTCCTGTTTCCTCATCCTCATCCTCCTCCTCCTCCTCAACATCCATAGCCAGATGTGATCCTTCCTCCATCCTTTGCTGAATCATCGCTGTGAGCGTTTGCTCCATAATGAATATCAGCGGCATAACATCGTTCATTCCGCTAGCGTCACGGCTCACAAATCGTGTGGCCTCTTCAAAGGACCTCAAAATGCGACATGCGTCTCTAACCAGCTGCCAGTGTCTGAGCACGAAATTACACATGCTCCAAATGCTGCCCGTCTGCTGCATCAGGAAATCATTCACGGCTTTCCGCTGTTCGTACAGACGGTCCAACATGTGCAGGGTGGAATTCCAGCGTGTTGGAACGTCGCAAATCAGGCTATGTTCTGGGAGATTGTTTTGACGCTGCAAGTCCAGGAGGGCGTGCTTAAATGCATACAAACGTCTAAAGCGAACGCAAACCCTCCTGGACATGGCCAGCACACCCTTCAAACCAACATATGACTTTAAGAAGCGTGTTATGACCAGATTGATCACATGTGCCATGCAAGGAGCGTGTGTCAGGTGACCTAGACGCAGTGCAGCCACAACGTTCTTGCCGTTATCAGAGACAACATTGCCCAGTGTGAGTTTCAGAGGAGACAGCCAGCGTGCGATTTCCTCCTTGATGCACAGCAGCAGCTCCTGCCCTGTGTCAATTTTCTCTCCCAGGCTCAGCAGGTGTAAGACAGCGTTGTGGCGCTTCACCTTGCACCTATGAAAAGAGGAGGGAGGAGGAGTGGAAGATACGCTGTGTCCTGTCGGGGACGGGAAGACCTCCAAGGAGGAAGGCAAGGAGGAGGAGGAGGAGTAGGAGGAGGAGGATGGTAGGCGCCTGGTGTCCGGAGTTGAACCAGAAAGATACAAGTGTGGAGGTGGTAATGCCTGGCATTGCTGCGGTGGTGCATCGGACTGCAAAATATTGACCCAGTGGGCCGTGAAAGACATGTACTGTCCCTGCCCATAGTTGCTGCTCCACGTGTCGACGGTGGCATGTACCCTGCTGCACACGGATAATTGCAAGGTCTGGCACACCTTTTCCTCCACATGCTTGTGCAAGGCAGGGACAGCTGTTTTGGAGAAGTAATGTCGGCTAGGTATTCGCCACCTAGGCTGAGCGCACGCCATCAATTGCTTGAAGCCGGCGGAGTCGACCAGGTGGTACGGCAGTGACTGCACCACCAACAACTTAGCCAGGTGTGAATTAAGCCGCATGACAAGTGGATGACTGGGTATATATTGTTGCTTATTGGACAACGATTCCGTAGTGGATAACTGACGGGACGTAGGAGGAGCACTAGATGACAGTGATGATGATGACAACGACATGGTGGATCTACTACTTAGATGACAGGGACTCGGAGCAGCAGCAGCAGCTGCAGAGGGGTCTTCATTAGATGTACATGATGATGGTGGGGCATGTCGATTGTCCCACATGTCCGTGTGTTTACGTAGAGCGGTAGTTCCTACATTGCTGCCCTGCCCACGCCTTACTTTCTGCTTGCAGATACGGCACTGTGCCATGTTTTCGTCCTCCGGGAAGGTACAGAAAAATTGCCACACGGCAGAGCACCGTAAAGAGGTAGTACCACGTCCACCACCACCACCACCACCCAAGCTTGCCCCTTGTCTGGCAGGCTTTTTTCGGGAGCCTACACCAGCATCAGTGTCGCCGTCACCGTCTCCTGAGCTGACCCTACCGCTGCAACGTTTTGCAGATTGACTTCTGCCCCTACCTCGGCTTGACTGTTTATCACGTCCAGTGCCGCCACTACTACCCTCCTCCTCTGACGCCGTCATCACCTCGTCACCTGGTTCCCACGTCCTGTCTAAAACAACATCATCATCATCATAACCTTCCTCATCATCCCCGCCACTTCTGTCACTGTGTTGTGAATGTGATGTGACATCATGGCGGGCTCCATGCCCCCCCTCATTACTGCGTCTGCCACCACGGCTACCACCACCAACACCCCCACTACCGCAGCTATGCGTCTCGGACACCGCTTCCACCTCCACCACCGCCGCAACATACTCCGTTGGCTGACTCGCGGAAAACAAATCATCATCATCATCATCACTATGTTGTTCAGTATCTTCCTTCGCACCCGAGGAGATGTCTCTTAGGACTCTCAGGAAAGATGGCTTCCCGCTAGGAAGGGGGAGCGAAGACATAGATGATGGAATGGAAACGCTAGAAATACCTATATTACTACTGTCACTGTGCCAAGGAACTGTAGAGGATCTGGAATCCAACGAAACCTGGCTTGAAGCAAGATCGTCAGAGTCTTCCTGCTGAGATGACCGTGAGCCAGCCAACCAGTCCACAATGGCCGTATTGTCTAAAGTAACCCGCCCACCGGAGGAGATGGACAAGTCTGGCTTGGTGATACTACTACCAGCAGGCACATGGCAGCTGCTACTAGTGGAACTGGGCACATGTCTTGTGCCACAAATGCTGGTACTGGGTCAGGCACCAACAGATCTAACATTTGGACTGGAAGAGGAGACGGCATGGGTTTTTTTTCCTCTACCCCGTTATTGCAAAACCTTTTTTTTCCCAGACATTTCAGAGCCCCTTCTAAAAGCGTATTCACACACTGACACTGGCTTGGCAAATGGCAATGAATGAGAATTTCTATAAGCCACGCCGCGGTGCACTCAGCGAATGCTGGGCCTTGTAGTACTACTAGGCTGCCTGTATCGCAAGTTGGATTGTTTGTTATGTTAACGGCCGGGGATGAGCCCCTTTTAAAAGCGTATTCACACACTGACACTGGCTTGGCAAATGGCAATGAATGAGAATTTCTATCAGCCACGCCGCAGTGCACTCAGGGAATGCTGGGCCTTGTAGTACTACTACTACCACTACTACAAAGGCTGCCTGTATTGCAAGTTGTATTGTTATTTGTTTGTTATATTAACGGGCCGGGGATGAGCCCCTTCTAAAAGCGTATTCACACACTGACACTGGCTTGGCAAATGGCAATGAATGAGAATTTCTATCAGCCTCGCTGCAGTGCACTCAGGGAATGCTGGGCCTTCTAGTACTACTAGGCTGCCTGTATTGCAAGTTCTATTGTTTGTTATGTTAACGGCCGGGGATGAGCCCCTTCTAAAAGCATATTCACACACTGACACTGGCTTGGCAAATGGCAATGAATGAGAATTTCTATCAGCCACGCCGCAGTGCAATCAGGGAATGCTGGGCCTTGTAGTACTACTACTATTACTACTACAAAGGCTGCCTGTATTGCAAGTTGGATGCAACGGGGATGAGCCCCTTATAAAAGCGTATTCACACACTGGCTGAGTAGTGAGTAGTGGATGAGCCCCTTCGATTTCTGGATTCCTGCCTTTTAGATTCCTAAAGCTTTCCCTTACTGCACAGAGATGCTATCCCTACAGCTCCTGTCTGTAAATTGGCCGCTGAGCTACGTGCATAGACTTTTATTGCAGGCTTGAGCCCGCCCCTATGCTGCCTCCCGATTGGCTGGGAGAGCCGTTTGCAAGGCATTATGGGGTAGCCTGATGTCAGGTGATCTTGTGAAATCCTCCATTTTAGATGTAACATGTGGCAGGCGCCAAAATGTAGCCGGGTTCGGTCAAAACGCGTTCGGCCGAACCCGGTGAAGTTCAGATTCGCTGCGAACCGAACTTTTCCGGAAGTTTGGACCGAAACCGGGTTCGGTTGTTCCGGTTCGCTCATCTCTAATCCTGATCATAAGGACACCTGACTTGGAGGTGTAGTTTATTTTTTTTGACCAGAAATATAGTATAAAACACAAGTGCCCCTTTTTTCAACTACGCACTAAAATGTCTTAATTTAGTTTTTTACACCATGGTATTAATGTATGGGTAATGGACTTGAAGTCCAATAAATAATGGTAAAAAAACATTGTGTTCTACAAACTAGACACTCTAAAGTCTATTTCTAGCAGTTCAATTTCTGTTTCAACCCTTCACACTTTTTACAGAATTTGTCCAAACTTGGGCCAAAAAAATGTAAATTGCATTTTTTTTTACAAAAGTGGCACTTTTCTTAAGCCATTTCGAAACACCATATGACATACTGGTAAAAGTGACACCTTTCCACATTCTGCTATTTCTCCCGTGTACGGTGATACCAAATATGTGTGTCTAATCTATTATATGGACCCATTATAGGGCATATCATAGAGTCCATTTTGGCTTTTGGAGGCCTGTCACACCAGAGTTCATTTTAGTGCACCATGCTGCATTTGCCATAGTACTGGAGTGCCAGACTGTCAGAATTTACCAAAAATTACCATGGTACAAAAAATACACACCCCAAATTCTATTTCTAGCGGTTCAATTTCTGTTCTAACCCTTCACACTTTTTACATAAATTGGCCAAACTTGGGCCAAGAAAATGTAAATTGCACTTTTTTTTACAAAAGTGGCACTTTTCTTAAGCCATTTCGAAACACCATATGACATACTGGTAAAAGTGACACCTTTCCACATTCTGCTATTTCTCAGTGATGCAGACCGGCTTCTCTTTATCAGAGGTGGCACCACGTTCCCTCACTGTCACTGAACACATCCTTGCGGTCATTAAATTTTATTGCAAGAAGGTTTCCACTGCAAAGACCACTTGATTCTCCCCTTCTCAGGCATTTTCTCACCAGCTCCTGTGGCAAGCCCCTTCTGTTTTTGTGGATTGTTCCGCAAGCCGCTGTGTCAGTGGCATGCAGGTGCTTGTACAAGGGGACGCTGGTATAGAAGTTATCAGTGTATAACTGATAACCCTTATTCAGCAGAGGCTGCATCAAGTCCCAGACTATTTTGCCACTGCATCCTAGCTCACTGGTACATCCTGGGGGGTTAATATCACAGTCTTTGCCTTCATAAATTCTAAAGGCAGATGTGTAGCCTGTACCGCTCTCACAGAGCTTGTAGATTTTAACCCCATATCTCTTTGAGGGGATGTACTGGCGAAATGAGTGCCTACCTTTATAACTCATCAGCGATTCATCCACCGCTAGGTTTTTTTTGGGGTTGTACACTGGCATAAATGACTGCTCCAAATTTTTTATCAAGGGCCTTATTTTATACAGGCGGTCACGGTCTGGATCACTACGGGGGGTGGGGGGCCGGGTGATTGTCGTTATAATGAAGGAAGCGCATTAGCACTTCATATCGGCTTCTGGTCATAACGGCTGAAAAAACAGGTGTGGCATGTGTAGGGCTTGTTTCCCAATATGACCGGATTGAGGGCTTTTTCACTAACCCCATGTTGAAGATGAGCCCCAAATTTTTTTTAAGTTTGCCAGTATTTGTGGGGTGCCACTGCTTTGCATAGGAGGACGTTGGGTTTTCAGCAAAGAATTGGCGAGCATACAGAGCGGTTTGTTTGACAACCAGCTCCAATAGTTCATCTGTAATGAATATTTAAAAAAAATCGAGGGCTGTAAAATTTTCCACGTTAATATTTATCCCTGGTGTGGAATAAAATTATTTGATATTAGGGGGAAATGACTCTGTGGGTACCCACTCAATATGTTCTGGGGGATTAGAGTGGGCTGTGTTTTGTGGTACTTCTGCGACATGCCCTGTGCTTGTGGACTCTGCAGCGACACTTGCATTTGCAGAAAGCGTATCACTGTCGTCGCTATCACTGGTAGACAACATTTCTACCTCGGACGCGATTTCTGTATTGCTTTCATCAGAGTCAGAAATTAACATGGCGTATGCCTCTTCCACCGTGAACCTTCTATGGGCCATTGTAATTACACACACGTACAACAAAGACTGTAACCAGACACACACGCAGACAAATGTATTATTTTTTTTTATTTTTTTTTCACAGACAAACATACACGGACATCACAAAAGCATGCTCCACAAAAAACTGATGTCGAACAAACACGTAGACTATATAAAAAAATTTTTACATATATATTTTTTAACTTTTTTTTTGACACAAAAAAATACACAGACGCCACACACGTATGCTACGCAAAAACCCTAGGCTAACCCTAGACTAAATCTAGGCTAACCCTAGACTAAACCTAGGCTAACTCTAGACTAATTCTGGAATAGAACCTAGAATAGAACCTAGAATAGAACCTAGAATAGAACCTAGAATAGAACCTAGAATAACCCTAAGGATAACCCTAGCCTAGCCTAGGTATACAATTGAAGTTCATATAAAGTATATATATTTGATTTTTAGTAATTTAATGTCTTTGGTGTCACAGTAAAATTCTCTCTCTGTCTCTTCTCATACAAAGTAACAAGTGTGAGGAGAGACAGAGAGACAGGTAGGAGAAACACTTTGCTTTTCATTTTGTGATCACTGTGAATTGTTCTCACAGTGCACTAGCCTCACGGTTAGTAAGACAAAATGCAGGTTAGAGCCTTAGAGTACTTTACTTGTTCAATGGTACTTATTATATTCAGCACCATGAATATTTTTTATTTATTTTTTAATCCAGGTTAAGACTACAGAATTAGGAAAAAAAGCAAAAAGGGAGACACGGCGCCAAGTGGCGTGATCAATAGTATAAGGAGCAAAAAAAACGGTACATAAATGCTCACCTGTTCAGTGGCAAATTACCGGCATGTAATTTGTATCAATAGCTGCTGCCAATCCCGGACGCAATCCCCGTGGAGATGCCAAAGTAATATTGAAGTAAGAGAAAAAACGGGATAAACGGCGCTGCTTGTAAAGGTACGGTTTATTAGAAGGATGCTACGCGTTTCGGCGCCGGACCGGCGTAGCATCCTTCTAATAAACCGTACCTTTACAAGCAGCGCCGTTTATCCCGTTTTTTCTCTTACTTCAATAAGACTACAGAATATCTTTTACATATTTCTGTGGCTATTTCATAATTGTCCATTGTAAGGAAACCTTTGAGACTTTCTTTTCATAACACTGGAAATGTTTTTTAACCCGTTAGTGACCGCCCATTAGTGTTTTTACAGAGGCAATTAACAGGCTTTATTTAGATGCATAAGCCTTTTTACGGCGTTACATCAGAATAAGTAAACAGAGCCGTTAAATCTCCCTGTTCTCAGCTACCAGAGGTAGCTGAGAGCTGGGAGCAGCCCTGCTCTAACGGGTGAGATCAACATCAGTATCGATTGCGCTAGTTTAACCCCTCAGATGCGGCGCTGAATAGCGAGCGCTGCATCTCAGTGGTTTTGGAGAGTGGGAGGGAGATCCGTCTCTCCCGCCACCGGCACCTTGCCAGAGGCATGACCTAGCAGATGCCTGTTTTACATGGACAGACACTAATACACTGCAATACAAAAGTATTGCAGTGTATTATAAAAGTGATCGGACGATCGCATAGTGAAGTCCCCTGGTGGGACTAGTAAAAAAGTAAAAAATATATACTTTAATCAAATTAATTTAAAAAAAATAAGTGAAAAAAAACAAACTCTTTCCCCTTACAAAATGCTTTATTATAAAAAAAAATAAAAAAAGTTAAAAAGTTACACATATTTGGTATTGCCGCATCCGTAACGACCCCACCTATAAAGTTATTACATTATTTAACCCGCATGGTGAACGCCGTAAAAAATAAAATAAAAACAATGCTGTTTTCTGTGAATCCTGCCTTAAAAAACAATGTGATAAAAAGTGATTAAAAACTCGCATCTACTCCAAAATGGTACCAATAAAATCTATAAGTCGTCCAATAAAAACAAAAGACCTCATACAGCTGCATCGGCTTAAAAATAAAAAAGGTATGGCTTTTGAAATATGGAGAAACAAAAACAAATAATTTTACTGTGTAAAAGTAGTAAAACATACAACATCTATATAAATTTAGTATTGTTGCAATTGTAACAACCCGCTGAATAAAGTTATTGTGTTATTTATACCACACGGCAAACTATGTAAATTTTGGACGCAAAAAGGTGTGGCAAAATTATTGTATTTTTTCTTTCCCCCCCAAACAAAAGTTAATAAAAGTTAATCAATAAACTCTATGTACCCCAAAATGGTGCTATTAAAAAGTACAATTTATATTACTATATCGACGCTAAAATAAAAAAGTTATTGGTCTTTGAATGAGACGATGGAAAAACTTAAAAAATAGCTTGGTCATTAAGATCTAAAATAGGCTAGTCACTAAGGGGTAAAATGTGGGTTGGAGCATGTTGTTGTCATTATCCTCAGATCTATGCTTATATATTGGACACAGAGTATTAGACCTCATATTTATCTAAAAATTTCATATGATGAGATTATTTTTGGTTTATTTACATAATGTTGTGGAATGGTGAGAACTTGTATCTGTCCATGGATCTATACTTTTCTCCTGATATTATTTGGGATACATCCTAATATCAAGGCTAACTTAATCATACTTACCAACTAACCAATTTGGGTAGTGTGGGCCACCAATAATGGTGAGTGATGAAGTCTTACGAATGCCAGAATGACCTGCCAACTTGGAGTTGTGGCCCTAGAAGAGAATCTTGTCTGCTGGAGGGACATAAGTTTTCCCTGTAGGAATGTCTTTGATCTTCAGAGGAGTAACAGCTGTTATGCGGGATGAGGTAAATTATATGCTGAGGATCCTTTTCATGGTCTGTTTGTCTCAAAAGAACAGGATAGAGCATCTACCTTGACATTTTTGTCAGCTGGGCAAAAATGGAGTATAAAATTTAATCTGAAAAAAAAACAAAGACCCCCTGGCTTGACGTGGATTCAGACGGTGTGCTGACTGTAAGTAGGTGAGGCTATTGTAATCATTGTAAATGACAACTGGATGTGCAGATCCCTACAACTGATGTCTCCACTCTTCTATAGCCAACTTGATAGCTAGCAGCTCACGATCACCAATGGAATAGGTCATTTCCACAGCAGAGAACAGTTTGGAAAAAAAAGACAGCTTTTCCCGTAGAGTCTCTTTGGAAGAGAAGTGCTCCAGCACCAATGGACGAGGCGTCAACTTCCAACGAGAATTGTTGGGAGACATCTGGATGATGTCGAACTGAGGCAGAAGTGAAGGACCTTTTAAGCTGTGTGAATGTGCAGATTTGACTTCAGAGTTCCAATTCTTTGCATTCCCTCCCTTTTTGGTGAGGGCAGAGATGGGAGCAGTAAGCTTAGAAAAATTAGAGATAATTTGACGGTAGAAATTTGCAAAGCCCAGAAACCTCTTTATAGCACAATGACCTTGAGGATGAGGCCAATCTAGAATGGACTTTACTTTTTGCGGATCCATCTAATTTTTCCAATTTGGCAAAAAGTTTGTTCCCCCTTAACCGTGACAGGATTTGACGAACATACTTCCAGTGTGAGATCAGGTGAGTTGATCAAGATGTCGTCCAGATAAACCACCACGCACACATACAACAAATTCCAGAACATGTCGTTCACAAATTCCTGGAACACAGCTGGAGCATTACATAATATGAAGGGCATCACGAGATAGTACTGTCTCTGGTGTTAAAAGCGTTTTTTCACTCGTCACCTTTACGGATATGTATCAAAGTTGTAATCCCCACGGAGATCCGACTTAATGAAAATCTTGGCTCCACGAATACGGTTAAAGAGCTCAGAGATCAGCGGTAAGGGGTACTTATTTTTGACAGTGATGTTATTCAGACCACGATAGTCTATGCAAGGCCGCAGAGATCCATCTTTTTTATTAACAAAGGAAAATCCGGCTTTGGCTGGAGACGTTGACTTTCTAATAAACCCCCTCTCAAATTTCTCCTTGACATATGCCAACATGGCTTGGGTTTTGGGCAGATTGAGATGATATACCGGCAAAAAAGAAGGTAAATTCTCAGGAAGAAACTCGATTAGACAGTTGTATGGACGATGCGGAGGCAGGGTCTCTGTTTCCTTTTGCTGAAAACATCTGCAAAGCAGGCATACTGCGGAGGTAGAATAGGGAGCGACTGAGGTACTGGAGGTCGGACAGGATGAGCCAGAGGAAGACAGCTGTATTAACAATGGAGTCCCCACTTAAGAGTTTCTCCAGAATTCCACTCAAGGGTGGGAGCATACTTGTGAAGCCAGGGTAGTCCCAGCAGGATTGGATGAATAGCCTCGGGTAGAATGCTATGTGTTCTGAGTGAACACCCAATTGTAACTTCATTGGTTCAGTGATGGATAGAATTGGGTCAGGCAACGGATGACCATTCACGGAATCTACTGCCAGTGGTTTCTTTAGAGGAGTCGTGGGCAAGTGGAGGCAGTCTACTAAGGCTTGCTGTATGAAGTATCCGGCCACTCCAGAATCTACATAAGCTGAGACAGAATGTGATGCTTCACCAGTGAGGATAGAGACTGTAATTGAGAGTCTATAAGAGAATTCTACAGAAGGCATTGGTTCACCTAGGGTAGTTTCTTCTATCAACCCCAGGTGCTGGAGTCTCCCAGCTTCTGAGGACACTGACGCAGAAAATGACCCTTTCTCTCAAAGTACTGTACATACACAAGTTAGCAGTGCACCTGTGCTGCTGCTCTTGGTCCGTTACACTGACCCAGTCGACCTTCTTGAGAGCGTTCCCGGAACCTCAGGTCTATGCGGGTAGTCAACAGATTCAGGGCATTCAGAGTAAAGGGGAGATCACGACCTAATAGCTTATCTTTGATCCTACTGGTTATTCCTTGTCAGAAGGTTGCCACCAAAGCCTCGTTGTTCCAGGCGTGTTCCGCTGAAAGGGTACGAAATTGTATAGCGTATTCTCCAACAGTTCCCCTTTGCCGCAGGACAGAAGGGAATGAGCGGCTGAAGATGTTCAACCAGGTTCTTCGAAGACAGTGGGGAAGCTTTTCAAGAAGTGCTGTAAATTAGTAGACTCCGGTCCCTCACGTTCCCAATGGGGGTTTGTTCATGCCAAGGCCTTTGTCTGGTCTGAAGGAAATAGGTGGGCTTTCAATTTGAAGTGTATCTTGCATTGATTGAGAAACCCTCGTCAGGCTTTGGGATCACCGTGAAAGAGGGGGTTGAAGGGGTAATTGAATTCCAGCTCCAGACGTGACTGGATCTACAACTGGCTGAGGGGTAGATGGAGCTACAGCTTGAGGAGCTCCCAGAGTAGGTGCAGTAGTGATGTACAGGCAATTAGCAATAGCATTAACAGCTTGCATCAACTGATCCTGGTGGAGACGGGGTTCTTGCATATCCTTCTAAATGACCAGAACAGCAGTCTTGGATTTGCCAGCGGGGCCCATGACCTGAGCAAACTGTCATGTCCACTGGGTTGTGAACCCTCTGGACTACTGCACAGAAGAGAGTAGTAGCTGGCAGCAGATACAGGCAGGCAATAAGTAGCTGGAATACAGGATACAGGCTGGAACCAGATTACTGCACTCAGGCTGGAGCCAGATTACTGGATACAGGTAGGAACTGGATTACAGGATACAGGCAGGAACCAGATTACTCGATACAGGCAGGAACCAGATTAGTGGATACAGGCAGGAACCGGATTACTGGATACAGGCAGGAACTGGATTACTGGATACAGGTACGAACTGGATTACTGGATGCAGGCAGGAACTGGATTACTGGATACAGGGAAGGAACCAGATTGCAGGACACAGGCAGGTGCCAGACTACTAGACGCAGGCAGGTTCGGGATTACTGTAAACAGGCTAGTGCCAGATTATTAGAAGCAGGCTAGTGCCAGATTACTCAAAGCATGCTGGTGCCGGAGAACTGGAGTCAGTAAACCAAAAGGTAACAGTCACAGGATGCAGGATACCGATTGATAATGGACACAAGATACAGGATACAGAACCTTTGCAGCATAACACAAGGAAAGTACAACTTTTCTCAGGCACTGGGGCAGTGGGCAGGTCCAACTATATAGCCCTGGATGTAGAGGTATAGGCTGGGGACACTTTACTGGTGCACGCTGGCCCTTTAAGAAACCATCAGGGCGTGCACGCGCACCCTACGGGCACCAAGAGCAGGAGGCAGAGGGCACCCGTGTCTCAGGGTAGGAGAAGGGAGACGCCTGTGGTGAGTACATACCAAATGATGGCTGTGGCCGTTGGGGGAGGGGAGGTGCCAGGGGTCTGCGGCCGTCGGTGCTACAATGTTTAGGTCTAGAAGCAGACTGTTTTCATTTCACTTGGAAATATCCAAAATTGCTTAAATTCTGGGAAGATATCACTTTATGTTTGAAAAGCGTTTTTCAAGTCGAAGCTTTGTTAGACCCTAAATCATGTGTTCTAGGACATCCGTCTATTTTCATATCTCCTAATAAACACAACTCTGCTATTCTTACTTCTCTACTTGTTGCCTATATTCTATTTGCACAGTTTTGGCTTTATAAACAATGGAAAAAGGAAGCAAAATACTTCATAACATGTAAGACCGAGCTCTATCGTTCTAAAGGAAAATGTAAAACCTTATTTGAAATTTGAGACCCCTGGTTAAAACAAAATTAATATTTAGTGTCTTTTATAAATGGTATTGGGAGGGGGATACAATTTTTGTTAGCTTTAAAAAAAAAAATAATACACATATATTTAAAAAAAATAATTATACATAGTAGCTGGGGGGGTCCTGTACGGATTTTGCATTGGGGCTTCATGTAACGCCTCTTAATGGATGTTGCATGTAACTTCCTCTACAGTGTTTGTTAATATATGCACAGCAGATGGATTTTAATGCAACAAGAGCTTTAATACTGCTGGTGATCGCTCTTGCCCAAAGTGGTTAGTGTATGGATATATTATTTATATACCAAAATACTTCCTCCCTTAGTCTGAGAAGGGCACACACTGAGGAAATGTGCTCATCTTGACTTATGCATAGTATGCCACTGGATCTAACCCCTACAAAGTAGGTGGCACTTAATATTTTTTTAAGTGTGTAGAAAAACATCAAGTGTGTCCTTACATTTGTAAGAAGCTTGAATAAAAATTATTTTTTTTTTGCTGCTTTTACTATCACTATTATTATATTTACTAATCTCAGTTTTTATTAGTCTTGTTGAATAGTTAAAGCATAAACAAATCCCTGTTATTTAACAGGATAAAAAAATAGCTCTCCACCAGAAGGTAGAAAACTGTCTCTTAATTGCCACCTCTAGATGACTGGCCTATAAGCCACTGACCAACTCTTTATAGTGCCTCAAGACATGATTCAGGTTTCTGTAACACATTCATTTTCCTGCCTTCATTAATATTCCTTACTTACATGAATTATGCTGCATACCCTCACTCTTTCATTCAAAGGGCATGTACTCCTGTTGAGGTCTAATCTCTATTCTGTTGCCTTGTGTGTGGTAGGGAGTTGAAACTGTTGAAAAGGGAAGTGTGATTATTTGTTGGAAAGGTGCCTCGATGCTGAGAGTAGTAGGCTAAGAAGGTTAAGTAACCTTAACATGAACAACCCTTTAGCAATACTCTAACAAGAATGCATTCTTAAAATCGCATAATTTACAAACCCCCTAGACACATAAAATATGCACCTTACTAAGCATATTATACTGAACGATGGCAAAAGCCGAATATTCATTCAGAGTTCAAATGCATTAAGTTTGTATCATTAGACTTACTAATGTAAAATGCTCAAAGCATATTTTTAAATTTGATTTTTTTACCCCATGTTTTGCTTTTTAGGTACAAAGAATTTACAAATGCTCATGATGGATGCAAAGCTAATGTGTTTTATGCCTAGAGCAACAATCTGTTTTCCTGCATCACAATATCAAAAAGTTACAGAATTTAAAAAAAAAAGAAAGAAATATAAAACAATAATTTTTGTGCAGGCCAGACCTCAAGCTTGAATCCACCATAAACTTTAATGCTGGGCTTGTTGAAGCATGTGTGTTTTTTCAATGTTACAATAAGTCACTGTCAGACCATTCTGGTAGCATCCTATCTCCCGTGTGAACAAGGGATCAGATATATTGAAATCTCACATGCCCGATCCAATTTCCCTTGACATCTATGTTCTTTATCTGACATCTGCTGTTGGAGACCCTATAGAAATTAGTATACTTATCTTGCTGAAATCCGCGGGTTCAAACGACTTTTACAGTATTTAATAAGTCAGCTTAAGAAACATTATCACTCTTATTCTAAGGCGTATTAAGTAATACATTATAATTTATTTTTAGAACACCACGTGGTATTTAGAACAATCCCTGCTCATGGATTAGCTATTTGTGTTTCGCTGTCAATTGGGAGCTACCGCCACCAGGTGATCCTGGTCTACACATGCTTCCTGCCTATACCTCTCCTATTCCCAATCCATATTCTCCTACTATTACTAATGTAAGCCTTATGCACTCCAGAATAAGCAGTGGATAACGAATCCTTTTTTTTGCACTGGCCACCTGGTTCTCCCGATTTCCTTGCAGCTTTCAGTACATGTGTCCTGCTTTTGCATATGCTCTGAATCTGAATTACACCATTTCTTCTCTGCTACCCTTAGGGTCTACCATTGGGATATATAGGCCCATCTATAATGGATCTTTCAGTTGCTGACTCCTTCCTTCCTCTGCTTACTATTTTGTTTTTTATGCATATGTAATATAAAAAAAATAAACAAATAGTATCCTCCCTTATTTTCATACTTTTTAATCAATACATTTTTGTTTCATTTTTGAATTACAACAGGAAAACATAAAAAATAAACAATGTCTGTAAAATACAGTCGCAACAATGATTTGCAAAAAGGTATACTTCAGAGTATACTACAAATTACATAGCAAGGTCTGCATCCAGTGCGGAAAGAGGCAGTTTATTACACCAAGCATAAACAAGATTTAGAGGAAAAATTGTTTAGAATGCAGCATTTCTGGAGTGTAATTTCTCACCACATTAGGGAACGTGTAAAGGGACTATAAGGTACTTTAGCATTGAACAACATTATCTTAAGAGCCATGGTAATAGAGGAATATAATTGCACACTTATTACACCATCTTGAATCGTGGGTATGGTGTTAAGTTTGCTGTATAACTGTTAGGTGAATTTTCTGCTAAAAAATCTGCCTCGGGGATGTCAGACCTTTTGAGTAAGTATAGTATAATAAACAGACATATTAAGAACAAAATGAATACAGAGGAGAACAAAAACTGAAAGTCGCGTCAATAGTGGGGAATCAGAAATGTAACCAGTATTTTGGGGTTATTTAACAGATATTAGGGCCCATATTCAAGAAATCAGCAGAACAGCCAAAAGGGTTTCACCAACAGGAAAGGACAACTCCTCAATCATGGGTGGTGCATACAGTCAGCTCTTATGGGTTAAAAGGATAGTATCAGATACTATGGTTGTAGATGAGAGACTTAGTAGTATGTGTAAAAAAAATTGAGAAAGAGGTTACCCAAAACCAGTAGTTGAAAGGGCAATGATAAAAGTGGGGGAGAGAGACAGGGGGGATCTCTTGGTGAAGAAAAGTAATAAGAAGACCTCCAGGAGGCTCCCCTTTGTAATCTCAAAAATCTTCAAAGATTACTGGACGTTATTGAGTGAAACATTCCTAGAGAGACCTAAGTTTCAGGATCTTCCAATGATGTCCTTTAGGAGACCACCTAACCTGAAAGACCGTTTGGTACGTGCCGATATAGTCCCTGAACATAAGATAGATATTAACAAAAAGGGTGAATTCCATGCCTGCAATATTGTAATTGCAACAATATGCTGCGAGGAAGTGCGTGTGTACACCCGAGAACAGGAAAGGTACATAATATTAAGTGATTTTTTTTTACATGCCAGTCAAGCTTTGTTATATATGTGATACAGTGCCCTTGTGGATATTTGAATGTAGGGGAGACAACCAAAGAGTGTCGGTCACGTATTAATTAACATAAATGTACAATTAGGAGTAAAAAGATTGAATTACCCATTCCTGAACATTTTATAAGACACAGACATAATATCTCCCAGTTGGGATTTAAAATAATTGATGGAGTTTGCCCTATTAGGAGAGGGGGAGATAGAGAAAAGGCCTTGAAGAAACTTGAGCTGAAATGGCTATATGGCTATATGAGTTGGATACTCTTGAACCTAAAGGGTTAAATAGAGAATTTAGCACTATAGGCATTGGTTAAACATGTTTCCCTAGCATAATTCTGGTCATATTGTCGAAGAGGTTGAACTTAAGATTTGGTGCCCAGCCTTTTGGTTGTGTGTTCATAAAGAAAAATGTTTTTTTGGAACGATAATTTATTCTTATTTTAAACATTTATATACACTACCGTTCAAAAGTTTGGGGTCACCCAGACAATTTTGTGTTTTCCATGAAAACTCACACTTATATTTATCAAATGAGTTGCGAAATGACTAGAAAATATAGTCAAGACATTGACAAGGTTAGAAATAATGATTTTTAGTTGAAATAATAATTTTCTCCTTCAAACTTTGCTTTCGTCAAAGAATGCTCCATTTGCAGCAATTACAGCATTGCAGACCTTTGGCATTCTAGCTGTTAATTTGCTGAGGTAATCAGGAGAAATTTCACCCCATGCTTCCAGAAGCCCCTCCCACAAGTTGGATTGGCTTGATGGGCACTTCTTGCGTACCATACGGTCAAGCTGCTCCCACAACAGCTCTATGGGGTTGAGATCTGGTGACTGCGCTGGCCACTCCATTACAGATAGAATACCAGCTGCCTGCTTCTTCCCTAAATAGTTCTTGCATAATTTGGAGGTGTGCTTTGGGTCATTGTCCTGTTGTAGGATGAAATTGGCTCCAATCAAGCGCTGTCCACAGGGAATGGCATGGCGTTGCAAAATGGAGTGATAGCCTTCCTTATTCAAAATCCCTTTTACCTTGTACAAATCTCCCACTTTACCAGCACCAAAGCAACCCCAGATCATCACATTACTTCCACCATGCTTGACAGATGGCGTCAGGCACTCTTCCAGCATCTTTTCAGTTGTTCTGCGTCTCACAAATGTTCTCCTGTGTGATCCAAACGCCTCAAACTTTGATTCGTCTGTCCATAACACTTTTTTTCCAATCTTCCTCTGTCCAATGTCTGTGTGCTTTTGCGCATATTAATCTTTTCCTTTTATTAGCCAGTCTCAGATATGGCTTTTTCTTTGCCACTCTACCCTGAAGGCCAGCATCCCGGAGTCGCCTCTTCACTGTAGAGGTTGACACTGGCGTTTTGCGGGTACTATTTAATGAAGCTGCCAGTTGAGGACCTGTGAGGCGTCTATTTCTCAAACTAGAGACTCTAATGTACTTGTCTTGTTGCTCAGTTGTGCAGTGGGGCCTCCCACTTCTCTTTCTACTCTGGTTAGAGCCTGTTTGTGCTGTCCTCTGAAGGTAATAGTACACACCGTTGTAGGAAATCTTCAGTTTCTTGGCAATTTCTCGCATGGAATAGCCTTCATTTCTAAGAACAAGAATAGACTGTCGAGTTTCACATGAAAGCTCTCTTTTTCTAGCCATTTTGAGAGTTTAATCGAACACACAAATGTAATGCTCCAGATTCTCAACTAGCTCAAAGGAAGGTAAGTTTTATAGCTCCTCTAAACAGCAAAACTGTTTACAGCGGTGCTAACATAATTGCCAAGGGTTTTCAAGTGTTTTCTAATCATCCATTAGCCTTCTAACACAGTTAGCAAACACAATGTACCATTAGAACACTGGAGTGATGATTGCTGGAAATGGGCCTCTATACACCTATGTAGATATTGCATTAAAAACCAGACATTTGCAGCTAGAATAGTCATTTAGCACATTAACAATGTATAGAGTGTATTTCTGATTAATTTAATGTTATCTTCAATGAAAAAAACTGTGCTTTTCTTTCAAAAATAAGGAAATTTCTAAGTGACCCTAAACTTTTGAATGGTAGTGTATTTATAGGAAGAAATCACAATCTGAACACATTTGTGTGAATGAAGCAAAGTATACAATGTATGAAGGGCCAGAATTGAAATGACTATGATACTGTGAACCCCCACCCGGAGTAGTCTGCCTGCTCCATCTTGGATACAACTATAGGATATCTGAAGTATTTATTCTTGCCTTTGGGGGTCTGGGCATATTGTAAATAAAAACTCTCTCTGGTGGTGGTGAGTTGGGACCATATGCTGGACAGCTATTCCCATTGTTTATGGGTCCATTTTGTCTAGTGGTCCAAAAAATATCCTAAACTCTGAGGGACGATCCTCTCTCCAGAATTGGGGATTGAAGCGTCCTGACTGACTTGTATAATATCTACTGAAAGATTTTTAGCCAGATAAAGACACAACCCCACGCTCTTTTACATACTATATATCTTTAGACTTATGGCTTGATTATTCTTGTGTCCTAGATGGGATGGATAGAATCTCTAATTAGCCACTTCACTATTGTTTATATATGGATAGGATGGTATTCCTCATATGCATTTTATTTATGAGTAATGTCAGTGGTATTAAGGTTATGATATAAACAAGTGAGAATGGATCTAATTATGAGATATATGCAGCATAGGATCGTGAGCTTCCGTAGTAGTGGAGTAATAGAGAAGGCGAGGTAGAGCCAAATAATGAAAAGCCCATTAGGTAATAAAATATATATATTTTTTAAAAAGTCTAGATAATATTAATTAAGTGTCTTGGGTGAATATAACTACTGACATAAATACTTATGTGCTATTCTGTGGAGAGAATTAGTGGTCTCTTAGAGGGAAGTTAAGATAGAGCCCCCTGAGCCTCCTGACGAAGCCGGTCCTAGGTGAAACGCGCGTCGAGGCGTTCTGTTTCTGTGCCACATCTCACCACGTCCTGTTCCTCCACCATGTCTTTGCCACTTGTATTATTAGTAATTGCTGCTATTGTGCTGCTTTATCCATATAGGTTTTCTTACACACTATTCAGACTACTGCCTTATATACACTATGCAGGTCTTGTAACTTTACTTGGCATCTTTTACCTCTTCAATATCTGTCAGATCATCCATTTGTTTTACATTTGGTGGTATTAGGTATGGGACGTTAGACTTTGAGATGGGTTATGTCTGTTTACCTCTTGGTATATTCATATATATACCTTTTTGCTGCCACTCTCCGGTTGACCATCTGTATTTAGCTATTTTTATTACATTCTATGTGATACCGTGTATTGTTGTTTATAAATAAAGATATAATATTTTTTTACAATACGTGGCTGTTATTTGTGCTATCCTATATATTGGGGTGTTTTGTCCCCTGTGCTTTAGTACTTCTAGGTTGTTTAATTATGAGTTATATACAGCATAGGATCATGAGCTTCCGTAGTAGTGGAGTAATAGAGAAGGCGAGGTAGAGACAAATAAGGAAAAGCCCATTAGGTAATAAAATATATATATATTTTTTTAAAAGTCTAGATAATATTAATTAAGTGTCTTGGGTGAATATAACTACTGACATAAATACTTATGTGCTATTCTATGGAGAGCATTAGTGGTCTCTTAGAGGCAAGTTAATATGGAGTGAGGTTCCTTGTCCGATTTATTACTCCTTGGATGCATGCGCAGTATAATTTAGATTTGCGCATGCGCAGACGTTAGGGAGCCGTTTTTGAATCTCCATGGAGACAGGAGACGCTTAGTATGTAGGATGACGTGGTAGGGGCATGCGCAATAGGCATCTCAGGACGCTATATCTAAGATAGGCTTTAAATACTTTCTGCAGTTGTGTCTAGTGGCGATTCACACATTTTTAGATTGTTTGGATCACAAGGATTATGTGGATATGTTTACAAATGTTATTATGTATTCTGTTATTGTATTAAGCACTTTGTTTATATAAAATCATGCACAGGAATTGATGTCACGTATAGAATCTATGTAACCATCTTGATAAAGACCCATCTTGGTTTGCAAGTGTTTTTATGCTTGGTAAATAAAAGCAAATACACTTATTTGGATCATTTTGAGTGTTGCAGTTTCTTTCTCCAAATTAGATATTAAACACTCATTCCCAATTATTGCCCTGTGTAAATAGTGCAACGATCAGACGTTGGACGAGCAAACGTTCATTTATCGGCTAATCTGCTCGTTTATTCAGCAAGAAATATTATTGTTGTTGTCAGCACATCACATTTATAGGGTGAGATATATGTAGGGCACTATCTACAGGGGTGGGCTATATGTTTGACACTATATACAGTGGTGGGCTATATCTACAGGGGGGCTATATACAGGGGTAGGCTATATATGGAGCACCATAGGGGGAGCTATATGTGAGGCACTATATACAGGTGTGGGCTACATGTAGAGCACTATTTACACCGTGTTACAAATTATTATGCACATTGGATTTAAGTGTCATAAACATTTAATTATTAGTTTTTCAATTAAACTCATGGATGGTATTGTGTCTTAGGGCTCTTTGGATCATTGTAATCAATCTCAGACACCTGTGATAATTAGTTTGCCAGGTGTGCCGAATCAAAGGAGAACTACTTAAGAAAGACGTTCCACATTATTAAGCAGGCCACAGGATTCAAGCAATGTGGGAAAGAAAAAAGATCTCTCTGCTGCCGAAAAGCGTGAAATAGTGCAATACCTTGGACAAGGTATGAAAACATTGGATATTTCAAGAAAACTTAAGAGTGATCATCGTACTGTGAAAAGATTTGTGGCTGATTCAGAGCACAGACGGGTTAATTCAGATAAAGACAAAATGAGGAAAGTTTCTGCCAGACAAATTAATAGGATTAGGAGAGCAGCTGCTAAAATGCCATTGCAAAGCAGCAAACAGGTATTTGAAGCCGCTGGTGCCTCTGGAGTCCCGCAAACCTCAAGGTGTAGGATCCTCCAGAGGTTTGCAAGTGTGCATAAAGCTATTATTCGGCCACCCCTAAACAATGCTCACAAGCAGAAACGGTTGCAGTGGGCTCAGAAATACATGAAGACTAATTTTCAAACCGTGTTGTTTACTAATGAGTGCCATGCAACCCTGGATGGTCCAGATGGATGGAGTAGTGGATGGTTGGTGAATGGCCACCATGTCCCAACAAGGCTGCGACGCCAGCAAGGAGGTGGCGGAGTCATGTTTTAGGCTGGAATCATGGGGAGAGAGCTGGTAGGCCCCTTTAGGGTCCCTCACAGTGTAAAAATGACCTCTGCAAAGTCCGTAGAGTTTATGACTGACCACCTTCTTCCATGGTACAAAAAGAAGAACCGTGCCTTCCGTAGCAAAATTATCTTTATGCATGACAATTCACCATCTCATGCTGCAAAGAATACCTCTGTGCAATTGGCTGCTATGGGCATAAAAGGAGAGAAGCTCGTGGTGTGGCCCCCATGTTCCCCTGACCTCAACCCTATTGAGAACCTTTGGAGCATCCTCAAGCAAAATATTTATGAGGGTGAGAGGCAGTTCACATCAAAACAGAAGCTCTGGGAGCCTATTCTGACATCCTGCAAAGATATTCAAGCAGAAACTGTCCAAATACTCACAAATTCAATGGATGCAAGAATTGTGAAGGTGATATCAAAGAAGGGGTCTTATGTTAACATGTAACTTGGCCTGTTAAGTTTTTTTTTTATTGAAAGAGCTTTTGATTTCTGTAAATATGTCCTCCTGATGCTGCAAATTCAACAAATTACCATTTTCGTTCTCTTTACAACCTTTAAAATGTTTTGATCTCTGTTGTGCATAATAATTTGAAACAGTGCATTTTGAGTTTTTTACTTCTAAAAAAAAACCTGTTATCACTAGGAGATTTGTTCAATAAAATTTGCATTACACTCCAATGGTTGATGGCTTGAAGATTATACTGACTGTCATTTGCATCGACTATTTAGGAAAATCAGCGAAAAATAACATTTGCATAATAATTTGGAACGCGGTGTATAGGGTGAGATATATGTAGGGCACTATCTACAGGGGTGGGCTATATGTGGAGCACTATCTACAGGGGAGCTATATGTGGGGCACTATCTACTGGGCGGGCTACATGTGGGGCACTATCTACAGGGGTGGCTATATGTGGGCACTATCTACAGGTGTGGCTATATGTGGGACACTATCTACAGGGGGCTGTATGTGGGGCACTATCTAAAGGGGCTCTATGGGAGTCACTATCTACAGAGGGATATATGTAGGGCACTATCTACATGGGACTCTCGGGGGGGGCACTATTTACAGGGGGTATGGTGCTATTATAATTAGAGGTGGAGTGTATGGTGCTATTATAATCAGGGACAGTGTATGGTGCTATTATAATTAGAGGTACAGTGTATGGGGCTATTATATTTAAGTATATTTAAGTGTCTGGCACCATGATAACTTTATATTTGTGTCACGGAGCGGGTTAGTGGACTCACTAGGCCGTACCACCGTAGCGGGGAGGCAGCTGGCCAAACAACAGGAAACCCCAATAATACAATGTCCCGCACAAGGGTACCTGGATAGTTCAGACGGTGGCCACAGCTCTGGCACTGATGGATATGGGTGCAGCAGATAACACCAAACGTGGCGGATGACACAGGAGCCGCAGGTTGCGCCAGACGTGGCGTATTACCAGACGTGGCAGATGACACAGGACGTGGCGGATTCCTCTGGACGTGGCAGACGACACAGGACGTGGCGGATTCCTCCGGACGTGGCAGACTCAATAATAAAGGCACAGCACGGGAAACCGGAACAGCTAACAAGGCACGGGTAACAACTGGAACGGGAAACAATAAGGGACCATTTGCAAGACAGACTGGGAAAACGAACAACGCTCAGGCAAGGATCAGAAGGCATGGGGCCTTCTTATAGACCAGGAAATCGTGGCAGTTGATAATGATGAAGACTTACTTTGTGCGCGCGCTGGCTCTTTAAGGCCGGGAACGAGCCTGCGCGCGCACCCTACGGGGCCCAGCAGACCAGAGCGGAATGAGATGGGGGCTAGCGCTCACGGATTCATGGTTGCGGGCGTCGGGAGGTGAGTAAACCCGACGGCCCGTGGCCATGGATGCTACAGTATCACCCCTCTTACGCCCCCTCTTCTTGGGGCCAGAGCGAGAGAGGAATTTCTTAATAAGCGCAGGGGCACTGAAGTTCTCTTTTGGCTCCCAGGACCTCTCCTCAGGACTAGAGATGAGCGAACTTATCAAAAGTTCGGTTCGGCTAGTTCACCGAATTTCACAAAAAAGTTTGGTTCGGACCGAACTAGTTCGGACCGAACCTGTCACTTCCGTGCGCCGAGCATGCTACTGTTCGGGGTGCTGATAGAGTTAATGGGCTGCACTAACTCTTTCAGCAACCTTGACAGTACATGCTCGGCGCGCGGAAAATACAATTTAAATGTAATAAAAAAATAAAAATTATACGTTCGTACTTACTTTCCTCCTGTCCGGCCTCCAGCGATGACGTTTCATCCCTTTCGCCGCTGCAGCCAATCACAGGCTGTAGTGGCGGTCACGCACGTCAGGATGACGCTTCATCCCACGTGACCGCCTCTGCAGCCAATCACAGGCTGCAGCGGCGACATGGATGAAACGTCATCGCTGGAGGCCGGACAGGAGGAAAGTAAGTATGAACGTATTTATTTATTTTTTTGGCATGTATGTATGTTGGCATGTATGTATGTATGTATGTATGCATGTATGTTGGCATGTATGTATGTTGTTATGTATGTATGTATGTATATCTGTGCATGTATGTTGGCATGTATGTATATATGTGCATGTTTGTATGTATATTTGCATGTATATATTTGCATGTATGTATGTATGTTTGCATGTGTGTATGTTTGCACGTATGTATTTTTGCATGTATGTTGTCATGTATGTATGTATGTATGTATGTTGTCATGTATGTATGTATATATGTGCATGCGTGTATGTATATTTGTATGTATGTTTGCATGAATGTATGTATGTATGTTTGCATGTATGTGTGTTTGCATGAATGTATGTTTGCATGTATGTATGTATGCATGTTTGTATGTATATTTGCATGTGTGTATATATATATATGTATGTATGTATGTTGTCATGTATGTATGTATGTGCATGCATTTTGGCATGTATATATGTGCATGTGTGTATGTATGTATATTTGCATGTATATATTTGCATGTATGTATGTATATATGTGCATGTATGTTTGCATGTATGTTGGCATGTATGTATGTATGTATATTTGCATGTATATATGTTTGCATGTGTGTATGTATGTTTGCATGTTTGTATGTATGTTTGCATGTATGTATGTTGTCATGTATGTTTGTATGTATGTTGTCATGTATGTATGTATATATGTGCATGTATGTATGTTTGCATGTTTTTATTTTTGCATGTATGTTTGCATGTATGTTTATATATATGTGCATGTATGTAATTATGTTTGCATGTATTTATGCCTGCATGTATATTTGTGCATGCTTGTATATATGTATGTATGTATCTTTGCATGTTTGTTTGTATGTATGTATGTTTTCATGTGTGTGTGTATGCATGTATGTATGTATGTATGATAGTTTGCATGTATATATGTGTGTATGTTTGCATGTATGTATAGTTGCATGTATATATGTGCATGCTTGTATGTATGTTTGTATATATGTATGTATGGCCATGTATGATACTGTCTGCTGGCGCCCTGTATCTAAGTCAACTTCACGGCAGGCTTCTATACATGGTATAAGAGTCAGTATCACACATTAAGCTGAATCTAAGCCTACGACATGTTTTATTTCATATTTTTTTTTTTTTTACAGGTTTGGTGTTTGGACTATGTCGGTTTCGAGGACTACTTAGATGACGTTTTTTTTTCTACAATAAAATGGTTAATGAGGGTTGTGTTGGGGGTGCTTTATTTCAATAAAACATTTTATCTATATCTTTGTCTTTTTCTTTTCTAATTTTATTACTACCACTTTAGTAATGGCCGCTGTCTGAGTGACAACATCCATTACTAAGGCGAGGCTTAGTGTTAGCCGGTGCAGAGGCTAACACTAACCACCATTATTACCACGGTACCCACCACCACCAGGGGTGCCGGGAAGAGCCAGGTACGATCCAGTACCCGACCATCTGTTGTGATGGTCGGGCTCTGGGGCGGCCGCAGGCTGGTATTATGAGGCTGGGAAGGGCCAAAAACAGTGGACCTTCCCACCCTTGTAATGCTAGGCTGCTGCTGTGTTGTATCTGGCTGGTTATAAAAGTGGGGGGGACCCCACGTCATTTTTTTAAATTATTTATTTATTTAAATATTTTTTTTAAAAAAGACATGCGGTTCCACCCAATTTATCATAACCAGCCACATACAACACAGTGTTATTAGCCTGGGAATGGACAAAACCAGTGGCCCTTCCCACCCATGTAATGCCAGACTGCTGCGGCCTTTTATATGGCTGGTTATTAAAAATGTGGGGGACCCGTCTATTGCTAAATTTGTTAAATTAAAAAAAAAAAACGACGTGGGGGTCCCCCCATTTTTATAACCAGCCTGATACAACACAGCAGCAGCAGCCTAGCATTACAAGGGTGGGAAGGTCCACTGATTTTGGCCCTTCCCAGCCTCATAATACCAGCCTACGGCCGCCCCAGTACCCGGCCATCACAACAGATGGTCGGGTACTGGATCGTACCAAGCTCTTCCCGGCACCCCTGGTGGTGGTGGGTACCGGGGTAATAATGGGTGGTTAGTGCTAGCTTCTGCACCGGCTAACACTATGTACCGCCTTAATAATGGACACTGTCAATCAGCCAACTGCCATTATCTAGGCACTAATAAAGTTTAAAAAAAAACACAAAGACAATTCATTTTTATTGAAATAAGAAATCCCCAACAAAACCCTCGTTAACCATTTTATTAAAATTTGAAAAAACGTAGATCTACGCAGTAGTCCAACGAATCGAAGATGTAGTCCAATCGGTACATCAAAATCTGCAACAACATAAAAAAACAGTTATCAATGTGAACAATACCAATACTTCTACTCACCTACACACATATATACACGCACACACAAACAAACAACCATACACAGACACACACATATATACACAAACAGAACAAGATATACACACACACACACACACACACACACACATAAACAGACAAACACACACACATATACACGAACTCACACATATACAAACAAAAACACACATATCCAAACACACACACACACAGTTATACACACACATACACAAACACATATACACAAACACATATACAAACAAAAACACACATACCCAAACACACATATACACAAACACATATACACAAACACATTTACACAAACACATATACACAAACACACCCATATATACACACAAACACACACCCATATACACACATATACACAAACACACACATATACAAAAACACACACAAACATCTACACACAAACATATACACAAATACACCCATATATACACAAACATATACACAAACACATATACACAAACACACCCATGTATACACACACACACATATACACAAACACACATATAAAAACAAAAACAGACAAAGTCACATACCCAAACACACATATATACACAAACACACACATACACAAACACGATTTCTTTTAAATGCTGCTGGGGAACCCGCTCGATCCACTATATAAGGCTGCGCTACAGTGCAGCATTTAAAAGAAACAGGATCCTGACCTGTCCATAGAGTTTAAGGCAGCACAGAGTATTTCAGGAGATGAGCGTGCAGATTCAGTGCTGCTGTGAACTCTGCTCTTACCATTACGTAGCTCTCAGTCTGTTACCTCTCCTCCACTCCTGTCCTCCAGAACACCTTCACATGATTGGCAAGTCACCACGTAATGGTAAGAGCAGAGTTCACAGCAGCACAGAGTATTTCAGGAGATGAGCGTGCGGATCTTGTGCGGGGTGGTGACTTGCCAATCATGTGAAGGTGTTATTGAGGACAGGAGTCGAGGAGAGGTAACAGACTGAGCTACGTAATGGTAAGAGCAGAGTTCACAGCAGCACTAAATCTGCACGCTCCTCTCCTGAAATACTTTGTGCTGCTGTGAACTCTGTTCTTACCATTACGTAGCTCAGTCTGTTACATCTCCTCGACTCCTGTCCTCAATAACACCTTCACATGATTGGCAAGTCACCGTGATAACGGGTGTTTTTATGGTCGTGTGCATGAGGCCCCGTAATGACGGGTGGCTACATGTGTGCACCCGTCATTACGGCAGCGTTGCTAGGCGACGTCAGTAAGGGTATGTGCACACACACTAATTACGTCCGTAATTGATGGACGTATTTCGGCCGCAAGTACCGGACCGAACACAGTGCAGGGAGCCGGGCTCCTAGCATCATATTTATGTACGATGCTAGGAGTCCCTGCCTCTCCGTGGAACTACTGTCCCGTACTGAAAACATGATTACAGTACGGGACAGTTGTCCTGCAGAGAGGCAGGGACTCCTAGCATCGTACATAACTATGATGCTAGGAGCCCGGCTCCCTGCACTGTGTTCGGTCCGGTACTTGCGGCCGAAATACGTCCGTCAATTACGGACGTAATTAGTGTGTGTGCACATACCCTAAATAGTCACTGTCCAGGGTGCTGAAAGAGTTAACTGATCGGCAGTAACTGTTTCAGTACACTGGACAGTGATTACCGATCACAGTACCTGTAAAAAAAAAGACGTTCCTACTTACCGGGAACTCCCTGCTTCCTCCAGTCCGGTCTCCTGGCAGTTGCCTTGGTGACACGTCCCTCTCGACATCCGGCCCGACATTCCTTGATGACGATGCAGCCCATGTGAGCGCTGCAGCCAATCACAGGCTGCCGCGTCAGAAAAGGTCGGACTGGAGGAAGAAGAGGGACTCGTCACCAAGACAACGACCGGGTACGTATGAAATGCTTTTTATTTTATTTTTAATCAGCAGCCTCTTTTCTCTATCAGTGATTGATAGAGATAAGTGGCTGCCGATTTGTATAATGTTTTTGACCGGGTGCGGTCAAAACGGGTTCGGCCGAACCCGGTGAAGTTCGGATTCGCTGCGAACCGAACTTTTCCGGAAGTTCGGACCGAAACCGGGTTCGGTTGTCCCGGTTCGCTCATCTCTACTCAGGACCAAACCCTCTTCAGTCCACCAAATAGAAAGTCCTTCCTCCTACCTTATTGCAATCCAGGATCTCCTTCACCTCGAATATATCAGAAGAACCACTGGGAGCAACTGTGGAACTAGAAGTCTTGCTGTAGCGGTTCAGGACCACTGGCTTCAGGAGGGACACATGAAAGGAGTTGGGGATTCTGAGGGTAGGAGGCAACCGCAGCTTATAGGAGACAGAGTTTATCTGTTGCAGAATCTCGAAAGGACCAAGGAACCTGGTAGCAAACTTGTATGAAGGCAAGCGAACGTTCCGAAAGGACAGCCAGACTTTAGTGCCCGGAAGATACTGAGGTGGCTCTCTTCTCCTAGTATCTGCTTTTCGCTTCATTCGATCGACTGCCAGTAAAATAGGGGATCGGGTCTGTTGCCAGATTTGCAAAAAGTCCCCATAAGCAGAGTCAGCAGCGGGTACTTGAGATGTGGTCGACACTGGAAGAGGGACTCTAGGATGTTGACTGTACACAATGTGAAATGGAGTGTAAGTGGTGGATTCACTTGTGTGGTTGTTGTATGAGAACTCGGCCCATGGAAGAAGCTGTACCCAGTTATCATGCTGTGAAGAGATGAAGTGGCGGAGATAATTTTCCATGATCTGGTTGATCCTCTCAACTTGCACATTGGACTGGGGGTTATAAGCTGAGGAAAAGTCCAATCTCACATCCAGGAGTTTACAGAGGGCTCTCCAGAACTTTGAAGTAAACTGAACCCCCCGATCTGACACGATGTGAAGAGGCAAGCCATGTAAGTGAAAGATATATAGAATGAAGAGACTCGCCAGACGAGGAGCAGATGGTAGGCCGGTCAAAGGGATAAAATGTGCCATCTTAGAGAACCGGTCCACCACCACCCAGACAGTGTTGCATCCTGCTGAGGGGGGAAGGTCTGTGACAAAGTCCATTGCAATGTACTGCCAGGGGGCATTGGGTACAGGCAGAGGTTGAAGCAGGCCGGCAGGCTTGGAGTGAGTAACTTTGTTAGTGGCACCCACCATGCAAGAAGATACTAAGTCCAGAACATCTTTAGGTAGCGTGGGCCACCAGAAGTGACGTACAATCAGGTCTCAGGTTTTATGGACACCAGCGTGCCCAGCCAGTTCAGAACTGTGTCCTCAGCGGAGAATTCTTCTCCTGTCTGCCAACCGAACAAAAGTCCTCCTCGGAGGGATGTCTCTAATCTGCAGCGGATTAGCAGAGACAATGCAGGATGGGTCTATGATAGTTTGTGGTCGGTGAAGTTCAGGATGGGGTGAGCAGCGCCCTCTAGAAGATGTCTACACTCCTCCAGTGCCAATTTGATGGCCAGTAACTCCCGATCTCCAATAGAGTAATTGCACTTAGCAGAAGAAAAAAGTCTTGAGTAGTAGGCACATACTACCGCCATTCCTTTGGAGCTCCTCTGGAACAGAAGTGCACCTGCACCAACAGAGGAAGCATCCACTTCCAGTGAGAACTGCTGAGATACGTCAGGATGATGGAGGATCGAAGCTGAAGTGAAGGCTTTCTTGAGGCTAATGAATGCGGACTCTGCCTCTGGAGTCCACACCTTGGCGTTCATACCCTTCTTGGTAAGGGTAGAGATGGGAGCCGTCAGAGAAGAAAAGTTAGGAATAAACTGCCGGTAGAAATTGGCGAATCCCAGGAACCGTTGTATGGCCCTTAAGCCTTAAGGACGTGGCCACTCCAGGACAGCTCTCACTTTCTCAGGATCCATCTTGAGACCCTGATCCGAGATGATTTAGCCCAGGAAGGGCAGAGAACTCTTCTCAAAGACGCACTTCTCCAGCTTGGCGTATAAATGATTCTCCCTTAATCACAGTAGAACCTGACGGACATGCCTCCGATGAGTCATCGGATCTGGGGAGAAAATCAAAATATCATCAAGATAAACAACAACACAGACATAGAGGAGATCTCGGAAGATATTATTAACGAACTCCTGAAACACTGCGGGAGCGTTACACAGTCCGAAGGGCATCAATAGGTATTCGTAGTGCCCGTCCCAGGTGTTAAATGCCGTCTTCCATTCATCACCCCGGCGAATCCGGAATAGATCATAAGCCCCACGCAGGTCTAGCTTAGAAAAAATGTTGGCTCCTCGTATGCGATCAAACAGCTCAGATATAAGTGGCAACGGGTATTTGTTCTTGACCGTGATCTGGTTGAGACCACGGTAGTCAATGCAGGGTCAAAGGGATCCGTCCTTCTTTTTAACGAAGAAGAATCCATCCCCGGCCGGGGAGGAAGACTTTCGTAGGAAACCCCTCTCCAGATTCTACTTTATATACACTACTGTTCAAAAGTTTAGGGTCACTTAGAAATTTCCTTATTTTTGAAAGAAAAGCACAGTTTTTTTCAATGAAGATAGCATTAAATTAATCAGAAATACACTCTATACATTGTTAATGTGCTAAATGACTATTCTAGCTGCAAACGTCTGGTTTTTAATGCAATATCTACATAGGTGTATAGAGGCCCATTTCCAGCAACCAACACTCCAGTGTTCTAATGGTACATTGTGTTTGCCAACTGAAAAGATGCTGGAAGAGTGCCTGAGTCCATCTGTCAAGCATGGTGGAGGTAATGTGATGGTCTGGGGTTGCTTTGGTGCTGGTAAAGTGGGAGATTTGTACAAGGTAAAAGGGATTCTGAATAAGGAAGGCTATCACTCCATTTTGCAACGCCATGCCATACCCTGTGGACAGCGCTTGATTGGAGCCAATTTCATCCTACAACAGGACAATGACCCAAAGCACACCTCCAAATTATACAAGAACTATTTAGGGAAGAAGCAGGCAGCTGGTATTCTATCTGTAATGGAGTGGCCAGCACAGTCACCAGATCTCAACCCCATAGAGCTGTTGTGGGAGCAGCTTGACCGTATGGTATGCAAGATGTGCCCATCAAGCCAATCCAACTTGTGGGAGGGCCTTCTGGAAGCATGGGGTGAAATTTCTCCTGATTACCTCAGCAAATTAACAGCTAGAATGCCAAAGGTCTGCAATGCTGTAATTTCTGCAAATGGAGCATTCTTTGACAAAAGCAAAGTTTGAAGGAGAAAATTATTATTTCAAATAAAAATCATTATTTCTAACCTTGTTAATGTCTTGACTATATTTTCTAGTCATTTTACAACTCATTTGATAAATATAAGTGTGAGTTTTCATGGAGAACACAAAATTGTCTGGGTGACCCCAAACTTTTGAACTGTAGTGTAGGCGACATGGATAGAGACTCAGGCAAGGAGAGAGGGTATACTCGGCCGCGGAGCAGAGAGGCATTAGGAACCAGTTCAAAGGGGCAGTCATAAGTCCGATGAGGAGACAGTGTCTCAGCCTCCCTTTTGCTGAAAACATCTGCATATTGAGAAAACTGTGGAGGCAGTCCCGCCAATTACTGAGGCAGAGGAGGCTTGAGAGGATGGATCTGCAACAGACAACGACAATGGCACTTGGAGCCATATTGGAGAACCTCTCCAGAATTCCAGTCCAGGACTGGGGCATGTAGTTGAAGCCAAGGCAGGCCCAGTAGAACAGGATTGATGGCCTTGGGTAAAACAAGGAAAGAAATTAATTCAAAATGAAGGACTCCAACTTGGAGCTTCAACGGCTTGGTTTTAGAAACGACGAGATCAGGCAGAGGCAGTCCATTAACTGAGGCAACAGCCAAAGACGTCTCTAGGGGGACAGTGGGCAGCTGAAGATGATCCACAAGCTCTCTCTGGATAAAATTTGCCGCAGAACCAGAGTCAAGATAGGCAGAAACTTGATGCGTCCTCTCGCCGGATACTAGGGTCACAGGAATAGTCAGCTTGGAACTGAATGCTTTATTAGGTACCGTTCTATCTAGGGTTGTCTCTCCAATCAGTCCTAGGCAATAGGGTCTCTCTGGCCTCTGGGGACACAGACACACAGTATGGCCTCCGAGGCCGCAATACAAACAAAGTCCAGAAGTGCATCTGCGTTGTTTCTCCTGGGTAGACAATCTGACATAGTTACTCTGCATCGGATCCTCTGGTGGGATGACTGAGGAGGATTGCTGGAAAGTAGAATCCAGCCTAGGAAGCTTTCTCTTCTGGAGAACCTCTTGGAAACACTCCCTGTCCTCATGTCAACCCGGGAGGCGAGTAGGATAAGATCGTCCAGGGTAGATGGCAGATCGCAAGCAGCTAGCTTGTCCTTGATCCCTGAAGACGAAGACAGTCCTTGCCACAATGTGGCCACCAAAGCCTCGTTGTTCCAGGTCAATTCAGCAGCCAGGATAGGGAACTGAATGTTATACTCGCCCACGGAGATGTCTCCCTGATGTAGGATCAGCAAGGCTGCAGCAGCCGAAGAAACTCTTCCAGGTTCCTCAAAGATCGAGCGGAAGGTCTGTAACAAGCACTGCAAGTCACGGGTCTCTGATCCCTGATGTTCCCACAGAGGGTTAGCCCATGCCAGGGCTTTGCCAGTAAGGAAAGAGATGATGAAGTCGATCCTGACGTCATCTGAAGAGAAGGCCCTGGCATGTAGTCTGAATTGGATCAGGCACTGATTCAAAAATCCTCGGGTCTTCGTCATAGCGTGGAGGTAGCGGCAAGAAACACAGGGGATTGGTACCGGTACAGGCAGGAAGTGTAGCAGGAGGAACAGCAGGAATGGGTGTGGTGACGACTGTGGTTGGAGCAAGCAGCCGATGGGCAATGGCGTTCACCGACAGGAGGAGTTGGTCTTGTCGTGACTGGAGATCCTCCATCTCGGCCAGTATGGCTTGTGTCGTCAAAGTCTCAGGTTGACCAGCAGGGTCAATGGCCTGAGCGTACTGTCACGGAGCGGGTTAGTGGACCCACTAGGCCGTACCGCAGTAGCGGGGAGGCAGCTGGCCAAACAACAGGAAACCCCAGTAATACAATGTCCCGCACAAGGGTACCTGGATAGTCCAGACGGTGGCCGCAGCTCTGGCACTGATGGAGATGGGTGCAGCAGATAATGCCAAACGTGGCGGATGACACAGGAGCCGCAGGTTGCGCCAGACGTGGCGGATTCCTCCGGACGTGGCAGATGACACAGGACGTGGTGGATTCCTCCGGACGTGGCAGATGACACAGGAGGTGGCGGATTCCTCCGGACGTGGCAGACTCAATACTAAAGGCACAGCACGGAAACAGGAACATGTAACAAGGCACGGGTAACAACTAGAACGGGAAACACTAAGGGACCATTTGCAAGACAGACTGGGAAAACTAACAACGCTCAGGCAAGGATCAGAAGGGCCTGGGGCCTTCTTATAGACCAGGAAATAGTGGCAGTTGATAATGATGACGACTTCCTTTGTGCGCGCGCTGGGCCTTTAAGGCCCGACACGAGCGTGCACGCGCACTCTACGGGACCCAGCAGACCAGAGCGGAAGTGAGCTCTGGCGTGTCCTAGGAAGGAGATGGGTGCCAGCGCTCACGGATCCATGGCTGCGGGCTTCGGGAGGTGAGTAAACCAGACAGCCCGCGGCCATGGACGCTACAATTTGTTTATAGGTGCAGAAATGTTTGAACAGTGAGAAGCTGCAGACATCTGAGTTGCAAACTGCAGAAACGGGCTGTGGCTGGGAGAAGTCATCATAGAGTTCTTGACCGGATGGAGAAAAAAATAGAAAAAGAACAACTAGAATCTGAGATCATCACCGGTGAGTCACTTAATGTAAATGTTTATTCTGCCTCTAATGAGTACTGTAGTCACTGTATGATCTGCAGCGAGATGATGGGTGGTATGATTTCTTTTTTTAGTGAAACGGCAACTCCCAGCATATCCTTATCATTGTTTGGGCCATGCTGGGAGCTGTATACATTTTAATGCAACCCTATACTGCAGGAGTTGCACTTTATTAAGCTGTATTCGTGCTGGTGTTGTATTTATGTACTGAGCTTGGTTCTGGTGTTGTATATATGTACTGAGCTTTGTTCTGGCACTGTATATATGTACTGAGCTTGGTTCTGGCACTGTATATATGTACTGAGTTTTGCTCTGGTGCTGTATATATGTACTGATCTTGTTTCTGGAGCTGTATATATATATATATATATATATGTACTGAGCTTCGTTCTGGTGTTGTATATATGTAATGAGCTTTGTTCTGGTACTGTATATAGAACTATATTGCTTTTAACATGTACAAATGGCTTTATGCTCGAGTTACATAAATAAATGTGGAACAAAAATGACACCTCATTGATTGTTATCGAAAACAAACATGGCGAGGGGGAAGAAGATGTCGGGAAAGAGGTTTGATGGGGCGCCAAACTGAATCTTTGCCCCAGGTGCTGGAGAACCTAGCTACGCCTGTGTGCATACCTTCCTTTTTCTCTCCAGAGTATCATTCTTATAAACTTCTTCAGTACTATTTCTCTATTGCCTGCAATGTCCCTGCATTTCTCTGAATCTATGTACACTTTGCCATATGCTGTCTAGTGTGTGCTGCAAGTATCTCTCAATAACTAAAAAGCTGCATGTAAGAGCTAATGATTGGCTCTTATGTCATGCTAAAAATGCATTGAGTGAATGAGTGAGTGAGTGCGTGAGTGAGTGAAGAATTAATGAAGCAAGGGGGAGAAGGAAAGGAGTATAAAAGTGGAGAAAAGGCATTTTCTGTAATAAGATATCATATTAAATTTCTCATCTTCTCTTGTACTATTGATTTACAGAAAGCTGTTTTATAATCTGAGGTTCAATTTGATTTAATTTATTGAGTTCAATATATCACAGTATGCAGTAATCTCCCTCTAGTGGTAGGTGCAGTAAGTATTCAAGTTACGTTATAAATCTATATCTTTGTAGGCGATTAGGAGCTCTGAATTAAAGAAACAGAACTCCAACCACAATAGAAATTTTTTAAGAAATTAACCGGCATATTTTGAACTTAAAAAAAAAAAAGAATAATCATTTTTAGATATATAAAAAAACAAAAAAAAGGTGTCCATTGGTAGTACTTATGTTCACACTACCCTCATGGTCTGTTTTTAATAGAGCCATGACAGAAATGTCCATTTTTAAATTTATTCCGATGAATCCTGATGGATCCTTTTGACTTATATTGGGATCCATCAGATTTTTGTCGGGTATTTGGTGTTTTTGACTGCAAGAATTGAGCTACAGACTATGCTATTCGTGCCATCAAAAACACTGATGAAACTAAATTTTGAACAAAGTCTTAACTTTGGAAACAAAACAGGGTTGACCAATATGATAGGCCAAATAAAAATAAACCTTAGGGTAAATGGCAAGCCCTGTTTTGTAAAGTAATATTTTTTTTTCCAGAAACAAGACTTTTACCATAAAGTCACAAAATACCCTATTTGTAAAGCAATACATTTAGAAGTGGTTAATTAAAAAATATTAATAATCAAAGAAATTCTATTTACCACTATATTGAATATATTTAAATCTCCTCCTTAGAGCATTTGTAGCCATTATTTCACTTTGATTTGCTGATTGACACAAGTTGTATTACACACAATAATTACATTTCATTCAGTTTTAAGGTATGATTTAATGCCTCAATGTATTATCAAATAAAAAAGAACATTTTCAATAAGATAATTTTCACTGAGATCATATAAATAATATATGGATATCTCAATCTGTGTTTAATGTTCCCGTATTTTGCATTTAAAATTCTAATGATGAAAATTATTATTGTATGGCTAAAAATAATTCTAGCAAAAATACTGTCAAAATGTGCACTCAGAGTTTTAAATACTCCATAATTCCTTCTTAATAAGATGAGAACTAACAATATAATGTCCCTTTTTTCTCTTTATCATTTGCAATGCATGAGAGCACATTTGGGTTTTACTATTATCAAACAATGTCATTCCTGTCTTACTGCATTATTTTTTGACCTTAGGGTAATCCATTCCTTCGAATGCAGAGAGATAGGAAGGATTATTCTGGTAATATACTGTGAGCCAACATATTGCAGTAAAATGTTTTATATTGAAATCTTTGTTTTAAAAAACATTTCAATCTTGATGTGATTTACTAAAGGCTGACTTCAAGGTTTGCAGATTTGTTTAAATATCAAATACTTTTAGAAAATTGTAAAACAACAGCTTGGATAATAACTTACCTGGTTTGTAAAATTTGGTAGAACCCAAACATGTTTTGTAAAGAACCACATCAAGGTGTTTTACATGCTAGGTGGGGACAGCCGGAACTGGTGAAATACCAATGATGTCACATTTTATAGAACAATTGTTACTCAAGTATACACAGGAACACCATCAGAAGTGTCTGGACTCCATATAGTTAAATGGTCAAGCTCCCTTCTTCCATTGTACACCAGTGTGTAGTTGTCTAAACCTGTTGGGGAATATGATCCAATTACTGTCACTACAACAATGACACTATAATGCTGAGACAAAAGAATAGCTGTATAAATCTGAATGGTGCAAGCTCCCCATAGCAGCGGCTGCATGCACAAATAATTTTATAATTTAAAAAGATTATCTCTGTTCCCAACTCACTTAAAAATAATGGGAAGGTTTGATAGATCCTAAAGTGGTGGAACACTGGAATGACATTGAAACTCTCAATAAATGAAGCACATAGTATATATAATCTTTACTTGCTACACAGAATATATATAGAATATATAGAACTCTAGCAATTTTATACAAAATATAGCTACAGGACTCACCATTTTGCCAAAGATGTACAATTGATGCTGTCGCATTGTCCTAAACTCCAGGACTTTAGAAGTAGAGTAGCAAATTCCATTTACCAGGAGGGCATAGTCTTAACCCCCTTTTTGTGTTCTGATCTTCGTAAAAGATATATAAGTATTAGTGTCTGTTAGGTTAGCTATAGCCAGGCTATTATACATGGCCATAAAACTGATGAACAACCCCCTACTAAGAAATAATTTATAGTTAAAGACAACTGGTTACTTAGCATGGAGAAACATGTTTATTCAAAAAGAAGAGCCACGCAGGTATATAAAAAATTGTGGGTCCCTTGACTTGACATACTGTATCTGGCCTAGCTCACCTGAGGTAGAGTAATCTTGGGTAGTGTATCTACTCAACTATAGAAAGCGACTACATAATATCTAATATTTCTCTCTCTTATATTTTTGGAATATATTTGAGGCAAAATGTAGTTATAGCCTAACTGATAAGAAATTATCATAGGACTAATGTTTGTACTGCAGTGCATTGCATATAAAGATTTTTCACCTTTTTGTCCCTGAGGGTGAGAGATGGAAGAGGTTGGTGTGTTTGTTATTTGAATTATAATGCAAAATCTTTCAATAAAAATATATTTCTCCAGCATTTCTCCAGCATTCAGCTCTTATTTCTGGGAGAAGACGGGGCCAGCCACACATTTCCCCTACAGCGGCTTTGCTGTCTGTGATTTTTGAATAAATTGTCCTGAAAAAAAAATCAGGCTGGCATCCTTGGGCTGTACCACCTGTACTGCTATAATGAAGCCCCTGAGCATATAATCCCTACACAGCAAATTTTGAATAACATCATTACAAAGGAGTAATGATGTCATCATCATTTGCCAGTGGTAAGACAAACCGCTAGACATTAGAGACTTTATCCAATGCAGTCAATAAACACTAGATATCTACCTTCCTCTTCTTCAAACTTAAGACTAATTTCCAGTTCCAAAGATACTGTACCCTAAGATTTTCTATTCTACATCCCCTACAGGCCTACTTTAACCTACTTACAACCCTCTTTCTTGAAGCAAAGTTAACCCGCCTACCCACACCCCCTCTTGTTCAGACATCAATTAATCTTCCATCCCCATTACCACAAAACACCAGAAATTTAACTTACTTCACTATCCACTTAAGGCACCAGGGAATAAAGATGTCACGTTGGGTATGTGGACCCACTGGGCCGTACCGCCTTGAAGGTATGGCAGCTGGCAAACAGGACACAGTCTATAGTTCGTATAGTGTACCTGAGGTAGCTCAGACAGGAGCAAGACAGGCTCGGCTGGTACTAGGCAGTAGGCAGGCGCCAGGTGTGGCGTAGCAGGACAGGCGTGGTACACAGCACGACTTCAGCTCAACACGGCAATTGACCAGGATAGCACGGGATAGAGGTTACAGGTAGCAGGAACGGGGAACACTGGGAACTGTAAAACTCTTAGGAAACCATTTGCATAGACATACTAGGATAACAACAACAAGGCTCAGGCAAGGCAGGAAGGGGCAGAGCCCTTCTTATAGTCCAGGGTGCTCTGGGAGCAATCAGCTCAATCTCACACCTGTGTGCGCTCTAAGGCAGGACTGAGCTCGTGAGCGCACCCTGGTGGTCACTGTGGAACAGGATGGCCGCATGTGCAGACATCTCTGGAGAGAAGGGCAGATGGAAGGAGTTTGTGGTCAGCGACCACAGACGTTACAATAGATTACCTTACTGTTCATCAGTGGAGACTTGTTTCTTTCCTTTCCCTTTCCACACGGCACCAAATAACCAAGCTACTATGCCCCCGTTAGTACAGCAGATAACTCTATCTACCCCTTCCCAAATTACATACATGCAATCTATCTCACCTTTCTTCCTTTCACAGCAGCCAAGCTAGTTCTTTCCAGCTGGGCAATAAGAACATGGTACACCAGTACAGAATTTTAGTGTAGCGTGTTCCATATTTCTAAACATGGCACATGCAAATTAAGAAATATGGCACAGCTACTAAGCTTCACCAGGTTGTCCCTAGCATTTTTCTGTATGAAAGTGTAGCGTAAATATTTAGTGAATAAGTCACATACAATGTGAATTGGAAGCCACAACCCACTTTATCTTACTCTAAAAAAATTAATAAGTCTCAGATAAAGTGGTGAGAGACTTGATAAATATGGTGGGTTTTCAATGCAATTACGGCAGAAAATTTCCATAATTTAATTAATAAATATCCTCCATTGTATTATACAGTTTGACATCAGGGACAAAGCAAGCAATAATAGGAATGACAATTGAATCATTCTCATCCCCAAAAGTTAGACCTATTAACAGAGGTCATAGACATAGGGTGTGCAAAGGTAAACCATAATGATACCTTGACCCTGGTGCCTGATAGGACCCAGAGGCCCCTCTGCTACATAAGAAGACACCAGCATTATAAATGGCACATGGTAGGTGAGGAACCCTATTACAGATTTTAAATTGGGGCCCTGAAGCTTGAGGTTACGTCTCTGCCTGTGAATAGTTAGAATGCTGGATGTGTGAAGCATACTGGAACTTGTAGTTATTCTAAAAACTGGTCTTGCTGCCATGAGCAATTTAAAGTGATCACCTATTGAGCTCTTAGTTTTAATCTGTAGGGACCAACGGAAGGAAAATGGATGCACTGATAGTCTGTAATAGAGTCCAGAGCAGCTGTTTCTATATTTCTATAATCTATTCTATTCGAAAAAAGCTTAAAATAATCAGGATTTAACCCACTCACTTGCAAAACTGGAACCTCTGTTATTGGCCATGCTTTCTTTAAATTGCTCTGAGCATATTTTTTACACACAATGCAGAAAAAAGTATGCCAGTGATTTGAAGTAGGGCAATTTAATAATGACAATTCCTTTGCCATTACATGAAAATGATTACATAATTCATGATTTTCAAAGTAAGTAGTGAAGCAATGGTTTCATTTGAAACTTTTAGACCGCTAATTATAGTACATGATCAAATCATTCCTCTAGAAAAAAATATAACAATTTTATTTGGAAAGAGAATCCATTTTCCCCTTCAAACTCTACTCCTGTCTTCTTTGGAAGTTTACCTTTATGAAAGAATCTGGAGGTAATAATTAGACTTTTCTTCATTAATACTTAGCATGTGAATAAATATAAATTGTGGCAAGAATCAAAATTCTGTATGCGTCTAAAGATGTACAGTATATTTATTGAGATAGGTATGCGATCGATGATAGATTAGGTCCTAGGTTTATTCTACTGGTCATTACATGTTTTTAAAAATGATAATTTATTAGTTACATTATTAAACCTTTAAAGAAACATTGTAGCATTGCACAGTAAGCATAGCTATAATAAGGTTATTAATAATAGATTCTGTGTCACAAGAATAAGGACTTTAAACTGCCTTGCATCATTTATGGGATAATTTCTGCACTATGCAAAGAATAAATCATAGTATATAATTTATTAAAATGCATGCAGCAAGATGTTTCATTGACCTTTGTGTTGTACATGCACAATGTCATATCTCCACTTCAGTTCATTTTTGCACCCTTACAGACAAAATTAAGACTTAACAGAGTCAGTGTTTTTTTAAATAAACATATATATATTTATATATATATATATATATATATATATATATATATATATATATATATATATATATATATATATATATATATATATATATATACACACACACACACACACAATACTGTGCAAAGGTTTTAGTCAGTTGTGGAAAAATGGTTCAGAGTAAGAATGTTTAAGTGAATAAACAGAAGAGAAATCTAAATGAATCAATATTTGGTGTGACCATCCTTTTCCTTCAAAACAGCATATATTCTTCTAAGTATACTTGCACAAAGTCATGGATTTTGTAGGATTATAGTCAGGTGTATGATTAACTCATTATACCAAACAGGTGATAATGATGATCATCATCATATGTAGGGTGAAACACAGTAATTTATTGTCACAGAGACAGCTGTATAGGAGGCTTAAAACTGATTGTGGAATAGCCAAACTTTGCTACAAATGCTCTAGGTTGTGGAAGACTGTTTGGTGTAATAGATCCACCATGGCAAGACTGAGCACATAAACAAGACACAAAGCAGTTATACTGCAGCAGCAAGGTCTCTTCCAGGCAATGATTTCAAAGCAGACTGGGGTTTGGAGATGTGCTGTTCAAGCTCTTTTGAAGAAGAACAAAGAAACGGGCAACGTTGAGGACCGTAGATGCAGTGTTCGGCCAAGGAACTTAGTGAACCAGATCAAAGATACATCATGCTTACTTCTCTTTGAAATTGGAAGATGTCCAATGTCCAAATTGGAAGCAGTGCCATCAGCTCAGAACTGACAGAAACCAATGGGACCCAAATACACCCCCTTCTGGCCAGAAGTGATCTTCATGGAAGAATTGCGGCCAAAAAGCCATACCTTCAATGTGGAAACAAGGCCCAGTGACTCAACTATGCACGGAAACATAAGTACTGGGGTGCAGAAAAATGTCAGCAGGCCTTTGGACTTATGAGTCAAAATTTGAAATATTTGGCTGTAACAGAAGGCAGTTTGTTCGCCAAAGGGCTTGAGAGCGGCACAATAATGAGTGTCTGCAGGCAACAATGAAGCATGGTGTAGGTTCCTTGCAAGTTTGGGGCTGCATTTCAGCAAAAGGAGTTGGGGATTTGGTCAGGATTAATGGTGCCCTCAATGCTGAGAAATACAGGCAGATACTTATCCATCAGGCAATACCATCAGGAAGGCATTTGATTGGCTCCAAATTTATTCTGCAGCAGGACAGGGACCCCAAGCTTACAGCCAATGTCATTTAGCCCTGATGTGAACATCAACGAGTCTGTCAGGGATTACATGAAAATACAGAAGGATTTGAAAACAAAAACTGTATGCAAGTGTACCTAAAATAATTTATGATGTTTTGAAGGCAAAGGGTGGTCACACCAAATATTGATTTGATTTAGATTTCTATTCTGTTCATTCACTTTGCATTTTGTTAATTGATTAAAAAAAAAACTCGTAACACTTCTATTTTTTAAACTATTCTTACCTTGCAACATTTTTCCACAACTGCGTAAAACATTTTCACTTTGCATTTTATCTGGGCTTTGCATGTCTGGTCTACTATAGCAGTCAGAGTAGTGGCAAAGGGTGTAGTTTCAATATTTAGTGCCCCTTCAAGGTCCCATCTTCCATATTAAACTCTTTATGATGATTTTTCGATGTCATTGATGCCTAAAGGTGAATATTTTTTTCATATCGTAGTCTAAGCTAATTCTAATTTATTACAAATATAGGTTATTACTTGAAATATTGCTCTATTTCTCCTTTATATAGCCATATAAAGTATGTGCACATGAGATGCAGTTTACAATTACAATTCACAAAATTTTTTTATTTCAAGTCTGTGTCGCTCAATTAATGTGTGGAAGATCAGACATAGACAAGACTGCACATTTAAGAATTGAGATGACAGATTATTGGATTTGGGAATTCTCCATTCTGCTACAAACCTTCACCATTTGTTTGCACAATAGTGTGAGATAAGAAAGAAAGAGTGGACTACAATGTCCTTTTTTTGTTTGTTTGTTTTTTTTAAAATTGAGAAACACATTGTTCAAATAAGGGGCTGTTTTTTCCGCTTTAGTGACAAGGACAATTAGCCGGGGACTACATTTAGACTTTTTGTAGCATGGCATTCAGAGGCATAACTTAAAGTTGATCTGTTAAGTTAATATGCCGCCCTATGTAAAAGCAGTATAGTAAGCTTACAAACCTACTTTAAAGTTGATGGGCCCCAATAAATAAAACAGGAACCCCCAATTATGATATATTATAATTGTGGCACTGTCCTATGTAGCAGAAAGCTGTTGGGTCCCTTTAATTCACTGTCTCTGGGTGTGACTTCTACATCTGCACCACTGCAGTTATGGTGACAACATTTCCGTGAGATTTAATAGTGGCTATTACTGCAGCTTTTTCCAGAGACAGCATCACAGAAGTTGACAACTTGATGACGTATATACCCAGCTAAATGTTTTTTTATTCTAAGGAATAGTTCTTTTAGAATAAGCATTTTAAGTAAAATTATACAATAAGTCAATACAAATGTAGCAGGATCCCTACCGGGAGATCCCATCTCTTGGCCTTCTGGTTTCCAAGAGGACTCTATTAATAAGTGCTGCTGATGAATAATCAGTTGGTTGGTTACTGAGCCTCACAGAGTGGTAAATGAGGTGAGAATGCTCTGCTAACTGTTATAGTGGTCCCAGCAACCCCAGAGGAAATAATATAACTCAATCTAAAAATCAACAAGTCTCATTCAATCACAGAGATGCAGCCTCTTAGCAACAGACTCCATCGTCTGTCATTGCAACTTGACAATTTGAAACAAAGTATTGATGCTTTACAAATAGAAAGAAGGACTTATTTTTACCTGCGTAAATGGGCCATATTTACGTCTTGTCCTTCTTAGCGTTGCAATTTCAATGTTAAGGAGAGCATGATTATATATATATATATATATATATATATATATATACACATACACTAGTCCTTCCCAATGAGTTAGAATATCATCAAAAAGTAAATTTATTTCAGTAATTCAATTTAAAAAGTGAAACTCATATATTATATAGATTCAATACACACAGAGTGATTTATTTCCAGCATTTTTTTATTTTAATGTTGAAGATTTGAAGATTATGGCTAACAGTTAATGAAAACCCAAGATTTAGTCAGAAAATTTGAATATTGGGTAAAAGTTCAAGATTGCAGACTCATGGTGTCACACTCTAATCAGCTAATCAACACACAACACCTGCAAAGGTTTCCTAAGTCTTTAAATGGTCCAACAGTCTGGTTCAGTGGGCTACACAATAATGGGGAAGACTGCTGACTTGACAGTTGTCCAGAAGACAGTCATTGACACCCTCCACAAGGAGGGTAAGCCACAATAGGACATTTCTAAAGAAGGTGGCTGTTCACAGAGTGCTGTATCCAAGCATATTAATGGAAAGTTAAGAGGAAGGAAAAAGTGTGGTAGAAAAAGGCGCACAAGCAACAGAGATAACCGCAGCCTTGAAAGGATTGTCAAGAAAAGGCCATTCAAGAATCTGGGGGAGAGTTACAAGGAGTGGACTTCGGCTGAAGTCAGTGCTTCAAGAGTCACCGCACACAGACGTATCCAGGACATGGGCTACAACTGTCGCATTCCTTGAATCAATGTCAGAAGGGTCTTACTTGTGCTAAGGAGAAAAAAGACTCGTCTGTTGCTCAGTGGTTCAAAGTACTGTTTTCAGATGAAAGTAAATTTAGCATTTAATTTGGAAATCAAGGTCCCAGAGTCTGGAGGAAGAGGGGAGTGGTACTCAATCCAAGTTGCTTGCGGTGCAGTGTGAAGTTTCCACAGTCAGTGATGGTTTGAGGAGCCATGTCATCTGCTGGTGTTGGTTCACTGTGTTATATCAAATCCAGAGTCAAAGCAGCAATCTACCAGGAAATTTTAGAGCACTTCATGCTTCCCTCTGCTAATAAGCTTCATGGAGATGCTGATTTCATTTTCCAGCAGGACTTGGCACCTGCCCTCACTGAAAAAGTACCAATACCTGGTTTAATAATGACAGTATCACTGTGCTTGATTGGCCAGCAAACTCGCCTGACCTAAACCCCATAGAGAACCTATGGGGTATTGTCAAGAGGAAGATAAGTGACGTGAGACCCAACAATACAGACGAGCTGAAGGCTTCTATCAAAGCAACCTGGGCTTCCATAACACCTTAGCAGTGATACAGGTTGATCGCCTCCATGCCACGCTGCATTGATGCAGTAATTCATGAAAAAGGAGCCCCGACCAAGTATTGAGGGCATATACTGTACATACTTTTCAGTAAGCCAACATTTCGGTATTAAAAATCATTTTTGAAATTGGGCTTATTTAATATTCTAATTTTCTGAGAGACTAATTTTGGGTTTTCATTAACTGTTACCATAATCATCAACATTAAAAGAAAAAAATGCTGGAAATAGATCACTCTGTGTAATGAATCTATATAATATATGAGTTTCACTTTTTGAAGTGAATTACTGAAATAAATGAACTTGATGATATTCTAATTAATTGCGAAAGACTAGTAGATAAGAAAGCTGTTCTTTCTTATATATGCTTTCACAGCCGACAACTATTTTTCTCAACCTCCACATAAACATATATTTTCAGCTTTACTGAGCATGTATCTTTATTGGGAGACACTTTTGACAGTGACTTAACCACTGGCAGAACAAAAGGTTCAAGAATGTGGAAATCCAACATAGTCACTGCTGATTCTCCTGACATCTGCCCTTTAGGGGACTGCCATGAGGCCTGCATACACGTTATATTGTCGGTGGGCCATCCGACATTAATCAAAACTACAGGGTGGGCCATTTATATGGATACACCTAAATAAAATGGTAATGGTTGGTGATATTAACTTCCTGTTTGTGACACATTAGTATATGGGAGGGGGGAAACTTTTCAAGCTGGGTGTTGACCATGGTGGCCATTTTGAAGTCAGACATTTTGTATCCAACTTTAGTTTTTTCAATGGGAAGAGGGTCATGTGACACATCAAACTTATCGAGAATTTCACAAGAAAAACAATGGTGTGCTTGGTTTTAACGTTACTTTATTCTTTCATGAGTTATTTACAAGTTTCAGACCACTTATAAAATGTGTTCAAAGTGCTGCCCATTGTGTTGGATTGTCAATGCAACCCTCTTCTCCCACTCTTCACACCCTGATAGCAACACCGCAGAAGAAATGCTAGCACAGGCTTCCAGTATCCGTAGTTTCAGTTGCTGCACATCTCATATCTTCACAGCATAGACAATTGCCTTCAGATGACCCCAAAGATAAAAGTCTAAGGGGGTCAGATCGGGAGGCATTTCTTCTGCGGTGTTGCTATCAGTGTGTGAAGAGTGGGAGAAGAGGGTTGCATTGACAATCCAACACAATGGGCAGCACTTTGAACACATTTTATAAGTGGTCAGAAACTTGTAAATAACTCATGAAAGAATAAAGTAACGTTAAAACCAAGCACACCATTGTTTTTCTTGTGAAATTCTCGATAAGTTTGATGTGTCACATGACCCTCTTCCCATTGAAAAGACTAAAGTTGGATACAAAATGGCCGACTTCAAAATGGCCGCCATGGTCAACACCCAGCTTGAAAAGTTTCCCCCCTCCCATATACTAATGTGCCACAAACAGGAAGTTAATATCACCAACCATTCCCATTTTATTTAGGTGTATCCATATAAATGGCCCACCCTGTATAAGCAGCTTTACAGAAATGGCTCCCAATTAAGTTGGCAATGGATAAAAGTGCACATAGATTTAAGAAGGGGTCAGACATCTTTCTTGAGGAACACAATTTAAAAGGTTACTGTCTGTGGAGTGTTGATCCTGGGATTTGCTTAATTGCCAGTATGGGTTAGGATATATACAGTATTTTCCAAACTTTGTAAAAATGGTACATATATTCTATTCAAGGATGTTTTTGCCTTCCTCTGGATCAACTGGGATTTACAATTACAAAAGGTTGAACTTTATTCATTTATATTTTTCAACCTTACATCTTTAGCGTTTATTCATAAATCATATCTATCTATCTATCTATCTATCTATCTATCTATCTATCTATCTATCTATCTATCTATCTATCTATCTATCTATCTATCTATCTATCTATCTATCTATCTATCTATCTATCTATCTATCTATCATGACCGGGGGGTAGGGAAACAGACAAGTGAGCCCTAATCTACCCGCCACTCTGTCCCTGCCTACTTGCAACGACCCGCCCTAGGCGACGGGGTACAACTGGGCGGCGGTCCCTGCACTCAGTAAGTGCACGACAAACACGACAAACATACAAGGGAATACAAGCAAGGGAAAGGGGCAGTTGCCCACGGCAACACCGTGAGCAACCAGAGTGGTGAACGAGCCGAGTCAAGCCAGGAGTGTGCGAGGTACCAAACGAAGAGCAGAAGAGTAGTCAGTAAGCCAGGGTCAGTATGGAGCAGGAACAAAATAGAAGGAGCTGTAGCTGGGCCAGGAAACCACACGAAAAAGAATAACAAGCAAGGAGGAACAGGAAATGCAGGTATAAATAGACAGAGGGCGGGAGCTAGCTGAGTCTGGCCAGGCTGCGATAGGCTCTCCCACTCCTAAGCCTGCCAGCCTGAGTGGTGGAAGCTGGAGTCAGTCTCAGGGATGTAGATTCAGGTGCTGACTGATTAATTAAGGGAGTTAACTCCGAAGCTGTGCCTGGCAGATCCTTTACAGTACCCCCCCTTTTATGAGGGGCCACCGGACCCTTTCTAAGTGGACCTGGCTTACTGGGGAAACACAGGTGGAACCTCCTGACCAATACCCCAGCGTGAACATCCCGGGCGGGTACCCAAGTCCTCTCCTCGGGCCCGTAACCTCTCCAATGGACCAGGTACTGGAGGGAGCCTTGGACCATCTTGCTGTCCACAATCCTGGCCACCTCGAATTCCACCCCCTCAGGGGTGAGGATGGGAACAGGAGGTCTCCTCGAGGGAGCCAAGGACGGGGAGCAGCGTTTAAGGAGGGAGGCATGAAACACGTAGTGTATACGAAAAGACGGGGGTAACTCCAGCCGGAAGGAGACAGGATTGAGGACCTCAATGACCTTATACGGCCCAATAAACCGGGGAGCAAACTTCTTGGACGGAACCTTGAGACGCAAGTTCCTAGACGACAACCACACCAGATCCCCGACCATAAACAGCGGGTTAGCAGAACGTTTTCTATCAGCCTGAGTTTTTTGTACGCTCTGGGACGCCTCTAGGTTCTTCTGAACCTGGGCCCAGACTGTGCACAGTTCCCGATGAACGACCTCTACCTCGGGATTGTTGGAACTACCAGGTGAAACGGAGGAGAACCGTGGATTAAACCCAAAATTACAGAAAAAGGGAGAGACCCCTGACGAGTTACTGACCCGGTTATTAAGGGAAAATTCGGCAAGGGGAATGAATGAGACCCAATCATATTGACAGTCAGAGACAAAACACCTTAAGTATTGTTCTAGAGATTGATTAGTCCTCTCCGTTTGACCATTGGTTTCAGGATGGAAGGCAGAGGAGAAGGACAGATCAATCCCCAACTTCATACAGAAGGCTCTCCAAAACAATGAAACAAATTGTACCCCTCTGTCCGAAACAATATTGACAGGGACCCCATGGAGACGCAGGATGTGTTTGACAAACAAGGTAGCCAACGTCTTGGCGTTGGGTAGTTTCTTGAGGGGCACAAAGTGGCACATCTTACTGAAGCGGTCTACCACCACCCACACCACCGACTTGCCTTGGGATGGAGGCAAATCGGTGATAAAATCCATGGAGATATGTGTCCAAGGTCTCTGGGGAATGGGCAACGAACGCAGTAAGCCCGCTGGTCGGGACCTGGGAGTCTTGGACCTAGCACAAACCTCACAAGCGGCGACGTAGGCCTTAACGTCTTTAGGCAGCACAGGCCACCAATAATTTCTGGTAATGAGGTGTTTGGTACCCAGGATGCCTGGATGACCAGATAGTGCGGAGTCATGATTTTCCCTAAGTACCCTTAGTCGGAATTGCAGGGGAACAAACAGCTTGTTCTCAGGAAGGTTCCCGGGAGCTGAACCTTGATCAGCAGCAATTTCAGAGACTAAATCAGAATCGATCGAGGAAATGATTATACCTGGAGGCAAAATACAAGCAGGATCTTCCTCCGAAGGAGGGCTGGCCATGAAGCTACGCGACAGTGCATCAGCCTTAATATTTTTAGACCCAGCCCTATAGGTAACCAAAAAATTGAATCTGGTAAAAAATAACGCCCATCGAGCTTGTCTCGGGTTTAGCCTCCGGGCAGATTCTAGGAAAACCAGATTCTTGTGGTCGGTAAGGACCGTTACCTGGTGTCTAGCCCCCTCCAGGAAGTGGCGCCACTCTTCAAATGCCCATTTAATGGCTAAGAGTTCGCGGTTGCCAATATCATAGTTACTCTCAGTTGGCGAAAACTTCCTGGAGAAGTAGGCACAGGGGCGGAGATGGGTGAGGGACCTGGTACCCTGGGACAAGACAGCCCCCACTCCCACCTCAGATGCGTCAACTTCCACGATAAATGGCTCCATTTGGTTGGGCTGAACCAGCACCGGGGCCGAGATAAAGCACTTCTTAAGGACCTCAAAAGCCTGGACAGCCTCAGGAGGCCAGTGGAGGAGATCAGCACCTTTGCGAGTGAGGTCCGTAAGAGGCTTAGCGATGACCGAGAAGTTAGCAATAAATCTCCTGTAATAATTAGCGAACCCCAAAAAACACTGTAACGCCTTCAGGGAGGCTGGTTGGACCCATTCCGCCACAGCCTGAACCTTGGCGGGGTCCATGCGGAATTCATGAGGAGTGAGGATTTGACCCAAAAATGGTATCTCCTGTACCCCAAACACACATTTTTCGGTTTTGGCAAACAGTTTGTTTTCCCAAAGGACCTGGAGCACCTTCCTGACATGCTCAATGTGGGAGGACCAGTCCTTGGAAAACACCAGTATGTCATCAAGGTACACTACAAGAAATATCCCCAGGTAATTTCTCAAAATCTCATTTATGAAATTCTGGAAGACCGCAGGGGCGTTACACAACCCAAAGGGCATGACGAGGTATTCGAAATGGCCTTCGGGCGTGTTAAACGCAGTCTTCCACTCATCCCCCTCTTTGATGCGAATAAGGTTATACGCCCCCCGTAGATCCAATTTAGAGAACCATTGGGCCCCCTGAACCTGATTAAAGAGATCAGGAATCAAAGGAAGGGGATACTGGTTCCTTACCGTGACCTTATTCAGGCTACGGTAGTCAATGCATGGCCTAAGACCACCATCCTTCTTCCCCACGAAGAAGAAGCCAGCACCTACCGGAGAAGAAGAGGGACGAATGTAACCCTTGGCCAGGGATTCCTGGATATACTCTCTCATGGCTTCACGTTCGGGACAAGAAAGATTAAATATCCTACCCTTAGGAAACTTAGCTCCTGGTACCAATTCGATAGCGCAATCATATTCTCTATGAGGAGGTAACACTTCGGAGGCCTCCCTAGAGAAAACATCAGCGAAGTCCTGAACAAACTCGGGTAGCGTATTCGCCTCCTCAGGGGGAGAAATAGAATTAACAGAAAAACATGACGTACAACATTCATTACCCCATTTGGTTAGCTCCCCAGTATTCCAGTCAAACGTGGGATTATGCAACTGCAACCAAGGAAGGCCTAGAACCAAATCGTACGATAATCCCTGCATCAACAGTACAGAGCATTGCTCCAAATGCATGGAGCCAACAAGGAGTTCAAAAACAGGGGTATGCTGTGTAAAATAACCATTAGCAAGAGGAGTGGAGTCGATACCCACTACCGGGACAAGTTTAGGCAAATCAATCAGAGGCATAGCAAGAGACATAGTAAATTCCACAGACATAATATTAGTAGAGGACCCTGAATCCACGAAGGCACTGCCGGTAGCAGACCTACCACCAAAAGAGACCTGAAAGGGAAGCAAGATCTTAGTACGTTTCCTATTTACTGGAAATACCTGTGCGCCCAAGTGACCTCCCCGATGTTCACTTAGCCCCGGAAGTTCTCTGGCTGCATTCTTACGCTTAGGACAGTTGATCACTTGATGCTTGTCATCCCCACAGTAGAAGCAGAGACCATTCTTCCTGCGGAATTCTCTACGTTGTTGGGGGGACACGGAGGCCCCGAGTTGCATAGGTATCTCTGAGTCTTTCGGGGAGGAACGAAGCAACGGAACTTCGGGAGGCATCATGGGGGAGTCGGAGGAGAAAACACATAAACGTTCATGTTGTCGTTCCCTGAGACGTCGGTCAAGTCGTACCGCTAAAGCCATAGCCTGGTCTAGGGAGTCAGAAGAGGGATAGCTAACTAGCAGGTCTTTCAGGGCATTGGACAGACCCAACCTAAACTGGCACCTTAAGGCAGGGTCATTCCACCGAGAAGCTACGCACCACTTCCTAAAGTCAGAGCAATACTCCTCAACAGGTCTCTTACCCTGACGTAAGGTCACCAGCTGACTCTCGGCAAAGGCAGCCCTGTCAGTCTCGTCATAAATAAGTCCGAGAGCAGAAAAGAAACAATCAACGGAGGAAAGTTCAGGGGCGTCAGGAGCCTAGGAGAAGGCCCACTCTTGGGGCCCTTCCTGGAGCAGGGACATAATTATACCCACCCGCTGGCTCTCAGAACCTGAGGAATGAGGCTTTAAACGAAAGTAAAGCCTACAACTCTCCTGAAAGGAGAGAAAAGCCCTCCGGTCCCCTGAGAACCGGTCGGGCAACTTGAGGTGGGGTTCAAGAGGTGCGGTGAGGGGAACTACCAAGGTAGCATCAGGCTGGTTGACCCTCTGAGCCAGGGCCTGGACCTGTAGGGAGAGACCCTGCATTTGCTGAGCCAGGGTCTCACGGGGGTCCATAGTGGTGTCAGGGACCAGGGTAGACTAGGTATGGGCTTGTTATTATGTAATGACCGGGGGGTAGGGAAACAGACAAGTGAGCCCTAATCTACCCGCCACTCTGTCCCTACCTACTTGCAACGACCTAGGCGACGGGGTACAACTGGGCGGCGGTCCCTGCACTCAGTAAGTGCACGACAAACATGACAAACATACAAGGGAATACAAGCAAGGGAAAGGGGCAGTTGCCCACGGCAACACCGTGAGCAACCAGAGTGGTGAACGAGCCGAGTCAAGCCAGAAGTGTGCGAGGTACCAAACGAAGAGCAGAAGAGTAGTCAGTAAGCCAGGGTCAGTATGGAGCAGGAACAAAATAGAAGGAGCTGTAGCTGGGCCAGGAAACCACACGAAAAAGAATAACAAGCAAGGAGGAACAGGAAATGCAGGTATAAATAGACAGAGGGCGGGAGCTAGCTGAGTCTGGCCAGGCTGCGATAGGCTCTCCCACTCCTAAGCCTGCCAGCCTGAGTGGTGGAAGCTGGAGTCAGTCTCAGGGATGTAGATTCAGGTGCTGACTGATTAATTAAGGGAGTTAACCCCGAAGCTGTGCCTGGCAGATCCTTTACACTGTCTATCTATCTATCTATCTATCTATCTATCTATCTATCTATCTATCTATCTATCTATCTATCTATCTATCTATCTATCTATCTATCTATCTATCTATCTATCTTTCTATCTATCTATCTAGAAGTCAAAAAATGAGCAGCAACTCCAATAGTAAGGGTGAAAAAAGTGGGTACTTTTATTGCCCGTGCAACGTTTCAGCTCCGTTCACTGGAGCCTTTCTCAAGCAAATGACACAGTGTAGGAACACACAATATAACAGGAGGCTGATAAAGCAGTGTTACAACATAATCAGTGAAACAGTGAATCAGTCATATAGAGTAACCAATATATGGCATCACATTGGTGTGTGGTAGAGAAACACAACAGTATGTAAAATAGCTGTATTGATAAATACAGACAGGTGTATGTACATAAAACATGTAAACAGGATATGTGCAAACAGGTGTAGCGTGAGTTAAAATGATTGCATCACCTCTCATTATCTCACAAGTGTTGAAACGCCGAAAGCAGCGTCCGGGCAGCGCAACTGCGCATGTCCGGAAGTAAGTCTAGTTGGGAGTAACAGGATATAGACGGCGCATGCGCCGTAGAGAAAATGAAGCCACAGCGGCCATGAAGATGAGGGGAATACATTACAGATGCCAGGAAGCCTATTACAGCACAAAGCATAAATATAGAATTGTGGTATACCTCTCGGTCATCCTGATAATCTAATAGAGGAAGTATTAATAGAAATAAGGGCGCTAGGAAAAACGATAATATGAATATGTCCATGAATTGTGTGCACTTATAGTCATGTAACATGGGTGTATTAGACCATTATGTCAAAACGCCAAGGAAGCCTCAGAGACATATTAAAAAGGGGAGAGGGGAGTGAACACGATGGTCATCGTCGGATAACCACAGTACACACCCCAAAATGTGGGGCACCAGCGACGAGAACATGCGTTAGCATACTCTACAGCTTAAGGAACTCCACATAACACTCTGAAGGGAGTGTGGGGGAGACCACACATCTATGTGAAAAGAGGGGGGACCAGGGCATGGCAGACATTGGACTACATGCGACATAAATGGGCATCCAATAAAGTTTCCAATCGGGAGACCAGTCTATCAGAGAGATATACATAACAGAAAATACATCAAGTTACTCTAAAGTAGATAACGATCTATCTATCTATCTATCTATCTATCTATCTATCTATCTATCTATCTATCTATCTATCTATCTATCTATCTATCTATCTATCTATCTATCTATCTATCTACTATCTACTATCTACCTACTACCTATCTATCTATCTATCTATCTATCTATCTATCTATCTATCTATCTATCTATCTATCTATCTATCTATCTATCTATCTATCTATCTATCTATCTATCTATCCATCCATCCATACATCCATCCATCCATCTATCTATCTATCTATGAAAGTCATTCCTGAAATGTGTATTTTTAGTTTTTTTGGAAACTGAATCAATTATGACTTTTAACATTACTCTATTTCTCTACTGAATATATACACATGAAGTATTGTGACCACATGCAGTAGTAAACACTGCAAAACAAAAACAGATTTATCATGCATCAAAGTCTTTAGAGCAGCATTCAACAAAATAAATCTTGAGTCAATGGACTGTAGCAATTCTCCACATGACCTGTCAACACTGATTCCAGCCATCGAAAGTTCAATGTTTAACCGCACATCACTAGAGAACACTGTGAAATAAAGTCAAACCACATAATCTGCCAGCCAGTTGCCAGTTTTGGTGTGAACGTGAGTTATTATCCTTCAGTGAATGACAGGACTGACCATTGTGAAAGGGAATTTAAGACATTTAAGATTCACATGTGCATTATCACCGCAAACAAAATGAAATTCCAATTGTTACAAAGTAGGGGGTAATAGAAATATAAAAATTCACTGAAGTGATAAATGAGTAAAATGTATAATTTTTATTTCATAGCTATCTAAAAACAGGGGTACAATCACCACTGTGAAAAGCACAACCGTGTATTTAAAAACGTATTAAACACAATACTCCCAGTCCTAGTTCGTTTGCGAACCCTTAATGACTGGGTATGTAAACAGAGATATCAAAATATGGAATCAGCGTATAACATTGGTAAAGCAGTGGTTTGGACCCTCGTTCACACAGGAGCCTGCGTTAACCGCACCAGATTCTCCCAATGTACAGATGCACAACAATGCCACTGCCCCCTACGCAAAATTCCCTCACTTCACCCGCTTCAAAATGCTAGCAAATTACACAGCCGGAATAGGACAGATATAGTTCAAATACTATCAGTGTGCAGGTACTCTAAGATAAAATACTTTAATGTCATGGTTCAACACTATTTTACCACACATTTAGGGCATGTTCACACGTGGTGGAATTGCTGTGGAATTCCACTGCGGACAGTCTGCAGAGGAATTCTCCAGCGGCCGTGTTTTACATTTGTTTTAATACATTTTTAGGCAAGTTAGGTCAGACATTGTGGAAATCTCCGCTGCAGACCATAGGCTGCGGTGCAGAATTTTCTGTCCGCAGCATGCACTGTCTGTTGCGGGGAAGAAGCAATGCAAAAACTGAAATCTGTGGCAAGTCCGCTGTCTTTTCTGCAACGTCTGAATTACCTGTCAAATATGCAAATGTTGGTGCAGATTCGTTGCGTAATTGCCCCAAATCTGCACCAACATTTGCAGCAGAAAAACTACGCCACGTGTGAACATGCCCTTAGGGTATTTTTCGCAGGTCAGATTTGCTGTGGAAAGCTTTGAAGCAAGTTCAATCCAGACTCTGCTGGGAATTCCAGCCAAAAATCTGCACCAAATTGTGTTTGTCAATGGTGATAAGTATAGTCAGGATATAAAAAGAGTGCCGAGCTCATTGATTAGGCTGCTGATTAAGCCTTTTAGACTGTCAGCCAGCTAATTGGGCAAGAAACCCATGCATCCTATTGGCAACCTCCGTGCCCGCACCGTCGCTCGAATCAGAGCAGCAGTGTCAGGAACAAACAAGCAGTGGTTCAGTGGGTGTAGGTAGGTATGTGACAATGTCCACCCTTGAATTTGAGTGTTTTTTTTTTTAGCTGAATAAGTTTAAAATTCTGTGCCGCATAATTTCTAGTTATATCTTTAAAGCAGTCAGAGTTTCGTCTTTTTCTGATACTAAACTAAAAATCTTCTGAATAGAATGTAAAACATATTATTCTGGCTATTTGCAGGTAGCCAGAATATTATATTTTAAATATATGTATATGAGGTGATTTGGAGCTTTTTATAAGAAAGATGGAGCTTTAACAGCCATAAATATACTAATCAGTACAGAATTGTGGTGAGAAAAACATCATAGTGTTATAAAGTGGACATTCACTTTAAAGGCTAGGTACACCATTGAAAAGGAAAAAATATTTTTTTTTTTTTTTTCAAAATAAAACATTGTATCAGTCTGATTGGTGCAACTTAGTATTTAGTTTTTATTTTATTAAAAAATATTTTTTCAGATGCAGCTGCTTTGTATCCTGGATAGAGAGCAGCTGTATCTTGCGCTGAGACCTGAATCCGTCAGGTCAGCGGGACCTTACTTCATAACATAGATGTGATCGATAACAGGTGGATCCTCAGAGACCCGCAGGACCCGCTGTCACTTAACCCTTCAGGCCCGCTGACCTAACAGATTCAGGTCTCAGTGCAAGATTCAGCTGCTCTGTATACAGTATACAAACAGCTGTATCTAAAAAAGTAAAAGTAATTTTTAATAAAAAAGTAATTACAAAGTTTCACCAAACACACTGATACACTGTCTTATTTAAAAAAAATAAAAGAAAATGCTTTCAAAGGTGTACGTAAGGTTTTCCACTTTCTGACAACTGATGACCTATCCACTCGATAGGTCATCAGTATATGATCGGTGTGTGTCTGACCCCCGGACCTCGCCCCGATCTGCCACTCCGGCTGCCTCCGGGCGCCGGACGATGTTGCCGGAAGCAGATGGCTCCGTTCAAAGAATAGCGGCTGAATTGCAGTATTGCAGCTCTGCTCCTATTCAAGTGAATAGGAGCAGAGCTGCAGTTCTGCCAAACGGCCGCTACGCAGTGGTCAGAGCCATCTGCTTCCGGCTCCAACTACTGCATCCCGTTCCAAACATCTGGTATACGGAGGCAGCCGGAGTTGTGGATCGGTGCAGGGTCCGGATGTCGGACACGCACCGATCATATAGTGATGATCTATTCGGTTCTCAGTTTTTAGAAAGTGGACAACCCCTTTAAGTTTATGTAGACTTCTGCCACTTGTGTTGATTTAAATGGAGTTATTGACACCCTTAATCTTTAATAGAAAGACATGGGATCTGGGTAAATTCTCTTTGTGCATACAACATATTATCTTCTTATACAGATATTAGAATGTAAAGCTCAAAGGAAATTCTGTGCTCCTACTATATTTTATTTATACATAACAAAAAAAATTAAAGTGCTTTTTCTTTCTCATATAACTAAAGTCATAAAATATAATAGTTAAAAAATAAATCACATTCATATAATCATGGATACTTTAATAAAGAGTAATATACTGTGCTTACAATAGCATGACATTGATTCCATAGGATTCAACGTTTTCTATGTGTGACATATTATTATTTTGTGTATTCACAGTAAATGTGTTCTTGACCTAATTTTACCTTGTCAATAATAATCGTTATTGATATAAGAGCAAATATAAATAAATCAACCAACATGGGAAAGGAAATTGTGGCTCTTAGATGAACCAATGGCCTATTCACATTGGTTAGAGACTTCTTAAAATGTCTATTTTCAATAGACATTATATGTACAGTGAAAAACCAATAAAATAACATTGGGTTGAGACCGAATAATGGACCAATGGGGCAAAGGAACTTGGTAAACCATAGAACATTAATAGAAGTTATAGGTGATAGATAGACAAGTCCCATAGCCCCTGGGGTCATATACAGTTTATTAGGTGATTAATTGAAATATAAGTTGGCCATAGAATATACTTGGATTCTGCAAATGAGCTTTATGTTCTACATTTTCATTTTTTTATGTTCACACTGCATCTACAAAATGTAACAATCATTAAAAAATAATACAATCTCTCTCTTAGGCAACTTTTGATGAAGCGTATATGTAACCTACGTATTTGGAGTATTTTTTCTCCATCTGAATCATTTCTTTAAAAGCTAATTTCTCTTTCTTTAACTATGCTCTTCGTGGTGTGGAGATAAAGAGCTGAGCTCTGATCAATTAGATGTCTCCCCCTGCTGCTCCCCCAACCATCATGCTGTCAGCTAGATTGTTAGATGATTGCCAGTGTGAGACATGCTATGAGAGGGGAGGGGGAGAAGGGGGTTCTCCCCCTCCCCTCTCACATAATGTCTCACACAATGAGGGAGAAGTTCTGCAGCCGCATCCACCCATCTATTTTTTTGTCCTTGTCTAGTATTTACTGTTTCAGACTAGACATATATTTTGGTGACTTTCTGAACATTTTCAGAAAGGGCAACTACAGGCTGCTGGAAGGTGAGGACAATGGCACTTTCCCGTGATTACAAAAATTTCACATATTGACATATGATACTGATAAAAATATAACTATATATAGTATATCCACAACAAGTGGGTGCTAGTTTCCGCACTGTGACAATATGTACTTTATACTCATCTTGTTGATGCTGTTACTGCGCCTATGAGATCAGCATCAAGAGCGTGGCGGTTATACATATTCCTACTCTTGTCGAAAGTGCTGGGATATAAAGTCCGAAATAAATAGATGTGAAAAGAGTAACACAGACATTTGTTTTAAGAAATATTTATATTTTATTTAATAAAAAACAACTGACATATCATAAACCCTACGTATTTGATATTCCCATGACCATAACAAAATGTTTTTCCCTTTGTACCCCCAAAATAAAATGAATAACGATTTAACGTTAACTTACCCCATTAATAGTAAGTTAATAGAGAAAGTATAACTTGTCCCACAAAAAACAAGACCTCATACATCCCTGTAGACTTAAAAAGAAAAAGTTAAACATTACAAAATGCTGACAAACAACAAACAATGCGACTCGTCCTTAAGAACGAACATTTCTTGGTCATTAAGGCTTTAAGCTATTCACTTTTCTCTCTCTGGACTTTTAAGCTGAAAGTTATTTCACTGGTGGAGAGATAGAAGATATTTAATGAGTTATTATGTCACCTGGAGTGTTTTATTGTATCAGTGTAATTGTGAGTTAATTTTGGCTTTTCTCATCAGTCTTGTTAGCATCATATACAGTATTATAACAGCATGCTTGTACTTAATAACTTTTGTCTGGTATGAGATTTTCTGGCTCCTGTGCCTGATCCTCAGCCCTCTCTGTGTACTTTATAAAACCTGTCTTGTTCCATGTCCCCTTTGAAGGTTGAATTTGACTTAAATTGTACCAACATTGACTTGTCCTACACTGCGTGTGATTTTGACTCTGCTGACTATGGAAAGGAGGGGGCTATAGGTAAATAATATATCAAGCTTGGCCCTTATTCCTTGGCAATTATCACTTGGACTGTCCAGAAGAATATTATAATTAGGGTAGATGCTTCTTTTGAAGTTTTATATTCGTTTTATATTAGAGGCCAGGAGAATACTATGCATATTAAAATATTTTTTATGTGAATACTGTACATATTGCTACAAAAGAATGTCAAGTTTCCTTTATTCTTAAAGGGTATGTACACCTTTGAAATAATTTTTATTTATTTTTTAATAAAAATGTGTATCAGTGTGATTGGTGCAACTTTGAAATTACATTTTATTAAAAATTATTTAAACTTTTTCATATACAGCTGCTTTGTATCCTGCACACAGAGCATTTGTATCTTGCGCTGAGACCTGAATCTGGCACGTCAGCAGCACTGGACAGCGGGTCACACAGGATCCACCTGTTATCGATCACATCTAAGTTATGAACTTAGATGTGATTGGTAACAGCTCGATTCCGTCAGAAACACGCAGGACCCGCTGTTATTGACCCCGTCAGTCTCGCTCACCTGACGGATACAGGTTTCAGAGCATGATACAGTTGCTCTGTATATAGAATACAAAGCAGCTGTATCTCAAATAATTTTTAATAAAATGTAATCACAAAATTGCACCAATCACACTGATACACATCTTTATTTAAAAAATAAAAATTTAAAGTGTGTACATAGCATTTAAACTGTAGCTCCATTTTTATTATTATTTCATGAATACAATTCTGACTATTGCTTCCTCAGTAATTATATTTAAACCATGTGTTTCACCTCTATAAGTCACATAGCTGAATACCACATCGCAAAATTGTGGCAATTTGCGGTAAATATGCCTGCCATTTTGCTTAAGTTCTCTTTTACATGAGCGTATTGATAAACATGCGTAATGCGAATCCATAATGCATACAAATTACGGATACTTTTGCATCATTATTTCATCATTATTGCATCAGTAAAAGGTTGGATTCACATGCGGCAGATTATGTTGTAGAAATTTCTGCAACTGAAACTCAGTTCCGAACATCTGAATGGAACTTGCAAAAATCCATGCTTCCTACAGAAACAACCCCATTCAAATGAAAGAAACTGATTTTCAGACACAGAAATTTCTAGAACAAAATCTACTGCGTGTGACTGCTTCCGAGGCAATTTAATTACATAAGATAGCTCCTATGAAAAATGGATGCAATACTGATAAGATACGGATGTCAGATGTATCACATATAGACCAAATACGGACATATTTGTATTTTAATCACTCTCCATAGACTTCAATGGCCGCAAATCAGGTGTAAGTAGTGCCTGCTCCATTTTAAAATGTGGAAACATATTAAACGAACATGTGAATAGCTTCAATAATTAGCATTACGCACAGAAAAAACGGATGGAATACTGATGAAAATTTAGTCTGTGTGAAAGCAGCCTAATGCCAGATTCACACGAACGTGTCCGTTTTGCTTCCGCAAAAAACTCAACGATTTTCATGACCTGCCTAAGTAGAGTCGTGTGTTAGTGCACCTTCCCTTATCCCTACCAATCCCTTCACCCCCACCTTTAGGAAAAGACACGTGACACCGAGGTTGGATGTGAAATGGCCACAGCAGCCGTTTTATTAATTTCACAGTTTTAAAACCAAATTAAATCCGAAACATTCGGATAACTAATTAGGAATCCACCAGAGAATTCCTCCTAATAATTCACATGACCCAACATGGGTCAGAATCATAAATAACAATTTAACGTTAACATTAGACCGAGCAGGGGCAGTCCTTGAAGCCATTTTAGATATTCCTTTTTTACACACCTCGAGTTAGCCATCTGCAAACCACCAATTACCTCCAGCCGTAAACCAGCTCGGAGGCACCACTGACCTCTGCAGATGGCTCCAACCACCAGAAGTCCACTTCAAGGGGATAACACCCGATGAAGCCTTCAAGTGCTATACCGACCACTAGAAGTCCACTTCAAAGGGATAACACCCGATGAAGCCTTCGAGTGATATACCTTCCACCAGAAGACCACTTCAAAGGGATAACACCCGATGAAGTCTTCAACCATGTACCTTTTTTGGGGGACGCATACCCCCGATGCGACCCCCCCACCAATTTTGTACTGACTGGCCTCAAGGACTCCCCCCGCCAGCTGCCATGACACCAGGACCTACTCCGAATGAAAAGAAAAAAAAAAAAAAAACATGTTAAATAAGCACACAATAAAATTGCCACACTCATAAACAGAATTAATAAAGACCACAAGGGATAACACCAAATGGGAGGGAGGGTGGGAGCTTACTTGTGTGAGTGTTACTTCTCCCGCTGCTTCCGGCTCACTGCCGAAAAACAGCGGGAAGCTCCGTAACGGCCCCCTAACTCCTCCCTGTCCCTCCTCCACCTCTAACTTTCCCTACGAAGTTAACCCTTTCCCTCCTAGGGCTGTCATGGAGGCTTCCCTCCTAAGCCCTGCAGGCTGCGTCCAGCCTCGTCTTGACCTGCCTAAGTAGAGTCGTGTGTTAGTGCACCTTCCCTTATCCCTACCAATCCCTTCACCCCCACCTTTAGGAAAAGACACGTGACACCGAGGTTGGATGTGAAATGGCCACAGCAGCCGTTTTATTAATTTCACAGTTTTAAAACCAAATTAAATCCGAAACATTCGGATAACTAATTAGGAATCCACCAGAGAATTCCTCCTAATAATTCACATGACCCAACATGGGTCAGAATCATAAATAACAATTTAACGTTAACATTAGACCGAGCAGGGGCAGTCCTTGAAGCCATTTTAGATATTCCTTTTTTACACACCTCGAGTTAGCCATCTGCAAACCACCAATTACCTCCAGCCGTAAACCAGCTCGGAGGCACCACTGACCTCTGCAGATGGCTCCAACCACCAGAAGTCCACTTCAAGGGGATAACACCCGATGAAGCCTTCAAGTGCTATACCGACCACTAGAAGTCCACTTCAAAGGGATAACACCCGATGAAGCCTTCGAGTGATATACCTTCCACCAGAAGACCACTTCAAAGGGATAACACCCGATGAAGTCTTCAACCATGTACCTTTTTTGGGGGACGCATACCCCCGATGCGACCCCCCCACCAATTTTGTACTGACTGGCCTCAAGGACTCCCCCCGCCACAGCGAAACAGGCCTTGACCACCTTAAGCCTGTGAGTTCCGCCACACCACCACCGCCCTTTCAATTCCTTCTGCTATTGCCAAGCTCCACAGATCAATCCCAACCTCGGTCAAATGAACCCCATCGCTCCTCCAGTAGTTCCCCACTCCTGACTCCAAGTCCCTGTGCCGAACACAAATGCCCCCGTTTTTGGCTACAAATCGGGACACCGCGCGATTAACCTTAATGCGAGCCTTATTGACTCTTTCCACTGACCTAGCCAGCCGCCAATGTTTTCTTGGGACAATGTCCGACCACACAATTACCAACCTGGGATAAGAAACCCACAAACACAACATATCGTGTTTAATATCCCGCACCAACTCACGAAAAGGGCGGACACCCAAATCGTTCCCACCCACGTGCAAGACCAAGATCTCCGGGACCCTATCAAGCCGGGCATATGTCTGGAATTCCGCTAACACCCTACTCCACGACATACCTCTAAATCCCAGCCAATGCAAAACCGCATCCTGTCGCGGAATGCGCAACTGGCGACCGTCCGGGCGGACGTCCGCCCTCAAAGCCCCCCAATGCACGTAAGAGTGGCCCAGCAACCACACCAAACACGGAGGCGGATCTGAAACGGAAAAGCAAGTTAAATACCACCACACAAAACATTCTTATAAGTGCAAACGGCAAAACTCATAACAGATGGGGGCGGACATAAGACCTAAATCTGTTGGACTCCCAACGACCGATGCGCCGCACCCCCTCATCATCCAACCCCCAGCGCCCTGCTTCCGTTGCTGCGCCAATCCTGAAGGAATGAGATGAGTACGCGTCCGCCGCAACACCGACCGCCGCCAAGCATTTTTTGAATACAGCTCTAAATTGGAATCTAGACAAAAATAACCCGTCCTCGTGACATAGCAATGGCAACTCCGGAGACCCCACTTGTGGCTTAAAACCCTGCCTGCACGCCACCGGGCACATAGCCGAACCCGGGAGAGCGAACAACACTATCAGCTTCCCCTTTCCTAATTGGTCAGTCTTTGACCGACGCAACCATACCTCCAACCGATCTGTATATAGGCTCACGTCTCTCAGTCTCAACCCCCCAGCTTGCTTGGTACTCGGCGAAACCAACTCGCCGATTCTAAATGCCCCAAAGAACGCCAAAGAAAAAGCTAACCGAAACAACCTCATCTCGGCCGAAGAACGACAGACCGATGCTAATGATCCGCCCAAAGAGCTCAGCAGAGAAAACGACACAGGCCTTCTACGATCCGCCTCGACCCTACCTCGGCGCAAACCCTTCAAAGCCTGCCCCACTAAGAATTCCTTAGACACATCCCTAAAGCCCCGTAACTTGAAACCAAACGCCACCGCCGACATGAAGCGGTTAACCTTTGCCAATGAAAACCCCGCCTCCCAGGCGTCCCCTAACCAGTACAAAAGTGCCACCAACCTGTCTCTATCCGTGTTGACATCACCCAACTCTCTTACCCACTCCTCCCACTGCCTCCAGCAAGCAGAATAAGCACTCCACGTTGAGCGCGCCAAAGACCTTTTCACCAATCGTTCTACGGGACCGAGACCAGATCCCAAAGATGTTCCGGGCAGACCAAACCGAGACGTTCCGCTCCCGGTGCCAATTGCCGAAACCGGTCCCACTGCGAGCGAGAAAGAGCATCAGCGATACAATTCCGTACCCCCGGCACGTGCACCGCCACCACCCACGCGTTCAATGACAAGCACACCAACACTAAATGTCGCAACAACTGAATTACCGGAGGAGAGGACGCCGTGATGTTGTTAATGGCCAGCACCACCCCCATGTTGTCGCAGTAAAAACGAACCTTCTTATCCCTGAGCCTGTCCCCCCAGATGGTCGCCGCAACCACGATGGGGAACAGCTCGAGCAGGGCCAGATTCCGCGTGAGTCCACTGGACACCCAGCTAGCCGGCCATTGACCCGCGCACCACGGACCCCCCCCATAAGCTCCAAAACCGCCCGCTCCAGCTGCATCCGTAAAAATATTCAAATCACTCGTATCCTGCGCTGGAGCCATCCATAGCGACCGACCGTTATACTGGCCCAAGAAGTCATCCCATACCTGCAAATCAGCCCGATGCTCCTCCTTGAGCCGTACGAAGTGATGTGCCGCACGCACTCCCGCCGTAGCCGCCGCCAACCGTCTACCGAACACCCTCCCCATTGGCATAATCCGGCAGGCGAAATTCAACTTCCCCAGCAACGACTGAATCTCCCGCAGCGTAATTTTTTTTAACTTGCAAGCCCGACGTACCTCCTGACTCAAAGCCCCCAACTTATCCATCGGAAGACGACACTCCATAGCCACCGAATCTATCTCAATTCCCAAAAAACAAATCGTTGTTACCGGGCCCTCAGTCTTTTCTGGCGCCAAAGGGATCCCAAAATCCCTCGCAACCTTCTGCAGTGCGTGAAGCAGATTACCGCAAACGGGCAAACCCCCCGGGCCGACGCACAAGAAATCGTCTAAGTAATGTATCAACGAATCGACCCCGGCTACACCCTTCGTCACCCACTCCACGAAGCTACTAAAAGCCTCGAAGTACGCGCAAGAAAGGGAACACCCCATCGGAAGGCACCGATCCACGTAAAAAGCCCCATTCCAAAAACAACCCAACAGCCGTTGGCTTTCTGGATGAACTGGCAACAACCTGAACGCCGCCTCGATGTCGGTTTTTGCGAGCAGCGCGCCTGGACCCGCAGCACGAACTAACCCCACCGCTTTATCGAATGAGGTATACACTACGGAGCACAACTCATGATCAATCCCGTCATTTACCGACAAACCCTTGGGAAACGATAAGTGCTGAATCAACCGGAATTTTTGGGGCTCGCGCTTTGGAACAATACCCAATGGGGACACGACTAAATCCTTTATTGGCGGATCAATAAAAGGCCCCGCCATGCGGCCTAACGAAACTTCTTTAAACAACTTTTTTGACACGACCTCAGCATGCAAGTAGGCCGATTTAAGGTTCCTCCGCGTAACCGGGACCTCATAAGGAGGCGGAGGAATAATAAAACCAACACTAAACCCTTCGTAAAGCAACTTCGCCGCAGCCCTATCCGGATACTCATTTAGATAGGGGGCCATCCTTTCCACCCTCACCGGTGACAACCCCTTGACCAGCCGAGGAGGACTGGTTCCCTGACCTCTTTTTTCGCATACATTTTGCCGCCCCATGGGATGCACCATTACACTCCGAACACACGTGCTTGAACTTGCACGTGGCCCCAAACTTACACTGGCCATCGTTGAATTGCCAGCAGAATCCCAACTTTGCCCCACCGCCCTGTCCGACCTGACTGGACTGGCCCCCTTGGCCAACGCTCCCGGGAAAGGGCTGCCTAACCGGAGCCGTGACCCTTAACCAGAGAGCAATATCCTTCTGGTCCCACTGAATCGCCGGCCGAACCGCTTTTCGCTGACGGAATTGCTCATCGTATCTGAGCCAAGCCTGCCCCCCGTACACCCGATGAGCCTCCCCAATGGCGTCAAAATAACAAAACAACGCCGAACAATTTTCCGGCGCCTTTTCTCCTATTACACTGGCTAAGATGGCGAACGCCTGCGACCAATTAACGAACGTCTGCGGGATAAGCCTATACCGCCGACGCTCCTCCTCGTCCTTCTTGCTCTCATCCCGCTTGCTCCTATCCAAATTGAATTTAGCAAGCGGCAGAAGAGAAAAAATCTCAACGTATTCGTCCTTCCAAATACGCTCACGCACCTCCTGCTTTAAGTGCGCCCCCAACGGACCTTCAAAGCAAACATACACCTCCCCGCGAGCACGATCATCAATACGCACCCGATCGCCGTCTTTTTGGGCCTCGGTCTGTACCGACACCGCGACCGCCTCCGTAGCCGCCATTACGGGACGCGCCTGTAACAGTCCCACTTCCCTGGGGCCTTCCCAAACTACCGCCGGGGACACCTCCGTAACTACTGGCGCCGCCGCCCTATCTAGACGCCCGACCAGCTCCCGCAAGCAACCCACCAAGTCCGCTAGACCCGCGCCGTCGCGCCCGCCCGCGCCACTACCGGCCACCGATGCGACGCTAGCAGCCCCCCTGCCGACACCCGACATAAAAATCGCTGGATACGACAAAGATGGAGTTATGCACTCACCGGGCTGCACAGGCGCTGTGTTCCCGTCAGCCGGACCATCCTGCCCTCGCCGATACACGTCTATTTCACCGTCTTCCAGCTCCTCTCTCGCCGACGACTGGCCATCCCACCGACATCTCCGAACCGGGGATGATGACGCGCTGGCAGATGGGCCGGCAACCTGCCGCCCGACCGCTGGGATCCAAACTTCCGACCGGACCTGTTGCCTCGACGTCGCTGCAGGTCTAGGCGTCCGTCTCGACGATCCTGATGAAGCCTGCCCCCTGGCCGGAGCATCACCAGGCGGGGCGGCCGTAACCAGTCTTCCCGATCTTGCATCTGATGGGGGGGGGGTGACAGGGAGCCCGGCCTGCGACTCCCTGAGAACCGCCGGACCCCGTCGCGGCCTGGGATTCCTGCCAGGACGCAGGGCCTGGGAAGGGACGGTCCTCCCAGCTGCCTGGCCTGCAGCGTCCATATTAGGGCTCCCCCTGCGACGCCGTGTCCGCGGGACCACCTCAGGGCTGAGGCGTTCTGGAGGTCGGGACCGCCGGGAGCGACGGGCAGACCCGGCCTGAGTCGCCGTCACCCCCGGCGACGCTCTCTGCCTCCTCTGAGCAGGAGCGGGTGTTGTAGACTCCCCCCCCGCCGCCATATTACTGCCAGGAAGGGGGCCGGGGGAGGGGAGCCTGTCCCCCACTGCGACAGACCTCATATGCCGTGCCTGACGTGGCGAATCGGCGTCGGGGATCATTGTAAGTGCAGCCACGGTCTCCTCCAACCAACCGGGACCGTGGTGCACAGCAGCGGCACGCAGCCGCGCAAGAATCTCAGCCTCAGACATGCAGTACAGAGCGGGGCAACGGGAGCTTACTTGTGTGAGTGTTACTTCTCCCGCTGCTTCCGGCTCACTGCCGAAAAACAGCGGGAAGCTCCGTAACGGCCCCCTAACTCCTCCCTGTCCCTCCTCCACCTCTAACTTTCCCTACGAAGTTAACCCTTTCCCTCCTAGGGCTGTCATGGAGGCTTCCCTCCTAAGCCCTGCAGGCTGCGTCCAGCCTCGTCTTGCATTGCAGTTCCGTGTGCCATCAGTGTTTGTTCCATGTGGCATCAGTTTTTCATGTCAGTGAACATTTTTTTATCAGCATTTCTTGGATGAGGTTCGTGTGCTGTCCGTGATTTTCACACACCCATAGACTTCAATGGGTGACGTAATCCACAAAACAGGCCAGAATAGAACATGTAGTGAGTTTCATGCAATGGAGACACGTTGCGTGAAAAACAACGCATGTCTGAATAGCCCCATTGAATTGCATAGAACCGTGTGCTGTCCATATTTTACGGACAGAACATGGACGTATACAACGTTTGTGTGAATAAAGGCCTCAGGCTGAGGCTACCTACAGAGACAGAGTTTAATCCAAACCTTAATAAGCGATTTTTAAGAGATTTCAAGGTTTTTCATATTAGTCTAAGGTAAAAAGTAGCTACTACATCATAAAATAGCACTGAAATCCTATAATGTAGCGAACAAAAAAAAATAGTTAGCAACTCGCTGGACTGGAGTGATTTTGAATAGATTTTCAAGCTACTTAACTGAGATAATATACTTGATGGTCTATTAATCAACTTTAATCGGTATGTACACAGTTGCACCCTTTTTGCTTCTCTTATTTCTCCCATTTAACCCTTTCACGACCAAGGACGAAAATGAACGTCATGGTCGGCTGCTAGTTCCCGCACCAGGACGTTCATTTTCGTCAGCATTTCAAACTGTCACTCTGTGTAAACACAGAGTGACAGGCGCGCGCTGACAGCTGTCCTAGACAGCTGACATATCAGTCTCGCCAGACAGCGGACCATCCCCGCTGCTTTCGGCAATTAACCCCTTAAGTGCGGCGACGGATTGCCGTCGCCGTATTTAAGTGGTTTGAAGCACATCGGCAGCCCCCACGAAGTGATCGTGGGGGCTACCGATGCTAGTCACGGCAATCGGAGGTCAGATAATGACCTCCGGGTTGCCATGTACGGAAGCCTCGGAGAAGCAGCCTCCGGCCGGTCCTCTGAGGCTTCCTGTCAGTGTGACAGTTACGTCACAATGACAGTTGGAGTACATTACACTACGTGTGTAGTGTAATGTGCTCTAGCAGCTATCAAAGCTGCAAGTCTAAATGTCCCCTAGTGGGACAAGTAAAAAAAGTAAAAAAAAGTAATAAAAATGTTTTAAAAAAAGTTCTATAAACACATAATGCTTTTTTCCCTATAATAAGACTTTTATTATAGAAAAAAAATGAACACGTTAAAAAAGTACACATATTTGGTATCACCGCGTTCGTAACGACCCCAACTATAAAACTGTAATGTTGTTTTACCCGCACGATGAACACCCAAAAAAAAAGCAATAAAAACTATGACAGAATCACTATTTTTTTGGTCACCACCGCTCCCTAAATAAAGAATAAAAAGTGATCAAAAAGTTGCATGTACCCGAAAATAGTACCAATAAAAACTTCAATCCGTTCCGCAAAAAACAAGCCCTTACACAGCTTTTTTGACTAAAAAATAAAAATATTATGGCTCTCAGAATATGGTGACACAGAATTTTTTTTGTTTATAAATAAGTCATTTTATTGTGCAAACGCTAAAAAAAAGGACCAAACCTATAAATATATGGTATCGCCGTAATCGTACCAACCCGCAGAATGAAGTAAAAATTTAATTTATAGTGTTCGGTGAGCGCCGCAAAATGAAAACCTAAAAAACTGTGTCAGAATTCCTGTTTTTTGCTCAGGATTGCAAAAAAATTGAATAAAAAGTGATCAAAAAAACTCGCATGTTCCCCAAAATGGTACCAATGAAAACTACAGATTGTCCCGCTACAAATAAGCCCTCACAGGGCTTCGGTGGTGAAAAAATAAAAAAGTTCTGGCTTTCAGAATATGGCGATGCAAAATGTGCAGTGTCCAAAAGTGGATAAGATCGGGCGCCATTTATCAGTGCGACACCGGGCACATATCTATGAATTATTATTTATTTACCCCATTATTATACCCTCTTATTATGCCCTGATGTTCTCCGCACAGATTACACATGCCCCCCACATTATAAACTGAAATACCAGCGAAACCCAAAACAGAAAAACTACCAAGCAAAATCTGCGCTCCAAAAGCAAAATGGCGTTCCCTCCCTTCTGAGCCCTGCAGCGTGTGGCACAAACTGGGCACAACATATTATGCACTAAAATGGCGTATCAGTGGAAATTTTCACTTTGAACCATCCGCTGCGCATTAACCCCTTTGAACACTATGACTTAATTGCCCGTCATGGTGCGGCGGTTGATGTATGGAGCCGGCTCACGTGCTGAGCCCGCTCCATATGCTGCGGGTGTCGGCTGTGTATTACAGCAGGCCCCCTCGGTACTAACGGACAGGTACAACGATCGCTCTGTTACAGAAGCCTGTAAGAATAACAATATACTGCAATACATTAGTATTGCAGTGTATTGTACCTGTGATCAAATGATCGCTGGATCAAGCCCCCTAAGGGGATTGATTAATAAAATGTGTAGAAGAATTATAGTTATTAGTAGTACAAAACACCTTTTCGCATTTTTCTTCTAAAGTAATGTAAAAAAATGAACAAAATTGGTATTGCTACGTCCGTAAAAGGCAGAACTATTACAATATACCATTATTTCATTTGCACAGTGCACACCTTAAAAAAATTTAATAATTGAAACCGCCAAAATCGCTGGTTTTTTTTTTGTCACCTTCGCTCTAAAAAAAAATGTAATACAATGTAATACAACTTTTGAATCACTTTTTATGTACCAAAAAATGGTACTAATAAAAACTGCAGCTCCCCCTGCAAGAAATAAGCCCTCACACCACTCTATTGATGGAAAAATAAAAAAGTTATGGCTCTTGGAAAGCGGGGAGTGAAAATCGAAAATATGAAAGCAAAAAATGGATCAGTCCTGAAAGGTTAATTCATTTCTAATGAAAAAACGTATGACCACATGTGGGGTATTTCCGTACTCGGGAGAAATTGCTTTATAAAAAATGGTTGTTTTTTTCCTCTTTTATCCCTTGTGAAAATGAGAAAATGCAACATTTTAGTGGAAAAAATTTGATATTAATTTTCGCGCCCTAATTCTAATAAACTCTGCAAAAGACCCGTGGGGTGTAAATGCTTACTATACCCCTAGAAAAATTCCTTGAAGGTTTTTCCAAAATGGGGTCAATTTTGGTGGGTTTCCACTGTTTTGATCCCTCCAGTGCATTGCAAATGCGACATGGCACCGAAAACCATTCCAGCAAAATCATAAATCCAAATGGCGCTCCTTCCCTTCTGAGCCCTGCTGTGGGTCCAAACAGTAGTTTATTACCACATATGGGGTATTGTCGTAATCGGGAGACATTGCTTTACAAATGTTGGGGTGCATTTTCTTCGTTATTCCTTGTAAATAATAAAAATTTCTATGTTGTTTACAGACTAATTTCAATATATTTAGCGAAAAACCTGTGTGGTCAAAATGCTATCTATACCCCTAGATAAATACCTTAAGGGGTCTAGTTTTCGAAATGGGGTAGTTTATGGGGAGTTTCTATCGTTCTGGCAGCTCAAAGCCTCTCCAAATGTACAGTGGGGCCTAAAACATTTTCAAGCAAAATATGAGTCCTGAAAGCCTCCGGGTGCTCCCTTCCTTTTGGGCCCTGCCGTGTGTCTAGGCAGCGCATTAGGGCCACAATGTGGGTATTTTTGAAAACAGGAGAAACAGGGTGATAGATTTTGTGGTGTGTTTCTTCATTCTCATGTTTGCTTTACAAAGAAATCGGTCTTCAAACTGATACTTTTGGCCAATATGTTTTTATATGTATTTCAATAAAGCGATGTGATTATTACAATGTACATATTTGTACTTGGTTCTATTTTTCTTCCTTTGTGGATGCGTGATTTGTCCACATGTACATTTATAGGTATTCATTCTATATATTATTTTGATATATGTGGACGTTAAATTGAAACGTTACTGTTCGGTCTGTAACTATATAGGTATTCATCTACATTTTTTTTTCACCTGTTATGCATTAAATTTACCAAAAAACTGTGTTCTCAAAATACTTACTATACCCCTAAATAAATACCTTATGGGGTCTAGTTTTCTAAATGGGGTCGTTTACGGGGAGTTTCTATCATTCTGGCAGCTCAAAGCCTCTCCAAATGTACAGTGGGGCCTAAAACATTTTCAGGAAAAATATGAGTCCTGAAAGCCTCCGGGTGCTCCCTTCCTTTTGGGTCCTGCCGTGCGTCCAGGCAGCACATTAGGGCCACAATGTGGGTATTTTTGAAAACAGGAGAAACAGGGTGATAGATTTTGTGGTATGTTTCTTCATTCTCATGGTCGCTTTACAAAGAAATTGGTCTTCAAACTGATACTTTTATGAAAAAAAAGTCAATTTTTTTTTTCACCTGCTATGTATTAAATTTAGCAAAAAACTGTGGGGTCAAAATACTTACTATACCCCTAGGTAAATACCTTAAGGGGTCTAGTTTTCTAAATGGGGTCATTTGTGGGGGTTTCCATCACTCTGAGACCTATGAGCCTCTGAAAACCTGGCTTGATGCAGGAAAACAAAATGTACTTCAAAATTTATAAAATGATTATTCAATTTGTAAGTCCTCTAAATTGCTGAAAATGTATTTTATTTTTCAAAAGTGCTGCCAAAATAGAGTAAAGAGATAGAAATATATATTTAATTTAAAAAATTGTACAGTATGTATGTACATATGTGACATAATGCAGTTAAAAATAGGGGAAAATTTAAATTTTTAATTAATTTCTTCCATTTTTCTATTTTTTAATTAATTTCCACAAATTGTATCAGTCTACTTTTACCACTAAAATAAAGTACAACATGTGACGAAAAAACAATGTCAGAATTACTTGGATATTCAAAACTTTCACAGAGTTATTCTCTGATAAAGTCAGACATACCAGATTTGACAAATCTGGCTTAGTCATTAAGGTACAAACATGCCCGGTCATTAAGGGGTTAAGTAAGACAACCTGCAGGATCTGATTACACATGGGGGTTTGTTTATATGCTTTAACTATGATGACACAAAGGTCTGCATAAGAGCTGTATAAGCAAAATGGTAGGATATTTTTCAGTTAAGACTATTTGTAAAGTTATTTTAATATTTTAGATGCATACTGTTGCAAAGTGTATAAAGCCTTTATGATTAAAGGTGTTTCCAGGAACATCCATTGATGGCCTGTCCATAGGATTAGCCATCCTTAGGATATGCTATAATGATTGCCAAAACTTCCAGTTCTACAAGCATTGGGAGGAATATGCTCCGATGTTATAACGATATAATATTTACTTAATTAATTTACTTTTGCCTTTTTAATTCTGACTGGTGTTGGGGAAAAGGGGGCTAGGCTTCACTCACACTCCATGCAACACATCTATCACAGCTGACATTGTTTAAGCCTGCTCCTTGTTGAGGAATATGATTCATACTACACTATTGCAAAAGACTTGCAGACCACTCAGACAGTGCACCAATCTTAGTAAATCTACCCCACTTAGGCGTGGACTGACCATTTGACTATTTGAACATTAGGGCAATGCCCAGGAGCCCATGGCCAGAGGGGGACCTACTAAAAAAAAGTGCAAGTGGTAAGGGCAAATGCAATGTATTAACCCAAACTGAGTGTATCATGGTTATAGTGGTTGTTAAGCGCCCATGATATTTTATGTTCAGGGGACAAGATCTCTCTCTGTCTGCCACCATTGTTTATACAAGTCACAATTTCTTTTGTGTACTATGGATGTACAAATTACTTTTTTATGCTTACCAGCAATGCTGCCACGATAGAGGAAATAAAGCTCTGATTTTGACAGAAAATATGACAGTTTCAAATGGTGGTTCATGTTCCCTGAATTCCTCATAGACTTTCCATCTGCCACTTAGTTTTAGCAATGAGTAGAGGTCTCAGTGCTCAGTCCCCCACTGATCAAAACTTCTGACATGTCACTATGACTTGTCAAAAGTTTTTTCAAAGTTTAGTTTCCCTTTTTATAGTAGGTGAACAGAAAGAGGAGATGGTCAAAATAAATGTTAAAGGGGTTATCTGGTTTAGAACACCTATTTTCAAAATACTCTATTAGAAAATTCTGAGGTTGGGGTTCTTGTCTATTAACCAGAAGTGCGAGCGGCTGCAAAGATCATCTCTCAGTCTGGAGGTATCAGCATGTCCATGCATTACCCAGAAAGTCACACATTACATTAAAATTACGCTGTAGAACCAAAAATTAGAATGAAATTAAGTATTTAGTTGCTGATTTTGGTGCGGAAGTAAGCACTTGCATTGTAATGAATGAAATCCGCTGTGAAAAACTGCAACGTTCTCGCAACAGAGAGGGCATGCTGCGATTTTGAAAATTTGCAGCATTCCTACAATCGCCAGCAGATTTATTTTGTTCTGTGAGTGAATAGGGTTTGTTAAATTCCATTCACTAACATTGTACCCTACTTTAGGCGGTATTTCGGTACAGATTCCGCAAACAAAATTCTGTAACAAATACGCGATGTGTTACCATACCCAAACAGTTAATTTTTCATGTGTTTGCTTTGTAGGAGAATTAAACACTTGCTGTCAGGTTTCCCCCACAGAATACAGCTGATTATAAGGGTCGTTTCAACGTGCCAGTAGGAGCAACCTGTGCCAGACATCTGTATAAACAGGCATGACCATTCTTTCAGAAAAATGTGCATTTCTATGTATTTATACATTGTGTTAGATGTTTTATCTGTACATAGTTATATAGTTATAGAATTGAAAATAAAGGGGCATTGCATTAACACTAGACAAATGAAATGATGTGGACCATATCACAGTGTGTACAGGGCTGTACATTTACTTATGACAACAATTAGTTATGCTAAGAATGTTTTCCTTTGCTGTGAGTCATTATGTGAAATGAAGCCCAATCACGAATTAGACTATTCGTTAAACTTGTTAGTAAGATATACTTTGACTCTTTTACTGACCTTCTGTTCCAGTAAATTTATAACTATTTAATTTCTTTCTTTCCTTTTTATAGAAATACAGAAAAAAAACAAAAAGGGAAAAGAGACGGCGCTCCTCTAAGGTGATAACGTACAGATAACAATATTCAGTTGTAGAAGATGAAATGAAGCTCACCTTTTTTAGTTGTGCTACTGTATGTCGTTAGCACAACTTAACTTTTGCACTTCTAAGATATTTATTCCTTTTGGACTTGGTCACACTGTGCTTACCTCTGGAGCTATAACCGCGTCGAGTGGATCCGTGTGGGAAACCTCTTCCTCGTGGTTTTCAATGATACAAATTTGAAGACAAAAAGAAGCTCCTTGGAATGGGCGCTCAGGTGTCAGTGAAAAAATTATTCCAAAAAACCGTCAGTATAAAAGCAACGGTTATATTTTGGATACAGTTAAAAATATAATAAAAGGCTGTACTGAAACGCGTTTCGACCACGCACTGTGGTCTTCGTCAGGCATATAAATTTTACTAAAAGACAACATCTTAAATACTCTAGTCGTGTGGTTCACGTCCAGGTCAAAAGGTCAGGGTTAAAGTTCGTTGTGGGAGTTACATCTCAGGTACGTATATGTTAATTATTTACCTTAACTCCATTTCCTATTCCTTTGTGTTTCACTAGGCTTAGTTTAAAAAGTTTATATTAATAGTTTTCACAATCTTTATTCTGACTAAAAGTGCTTTTTTTATATATGTATATGCGATCTGCATAGTCTGCTCGAGAGAGAGTGTAGCCGATGCGTACTTGGAACATGCACAGGTATTGTTTCTTATTTGTATACTTATGTCTGAATTTCTGCTGTCCTCTTGTTCTATAATAAAAATGGATTAATTTGTTATAGGAAATATTTCTATCATTATACCTATTGGTTCGCATTCGTTGTTTTGTTATTTGTCAGAAAGAAGCTTATTATATTTTACTGCATGTCCACGAGGCATACTTGTATTCGAACTTTTGAGGTTTTATCTCTATTGGCTCATCTGATACATTGATGTTTGTTTTTTATGGTGTGGAAGTTATCAAACAATGTCTTTTAAAATATTTTGTTTATATTTTGTTCTATTTTGAGCTATTCGTAAATACCGTTAATTCATCACTTGCTAGAAGTATGTGAAATTATTTTTCTATATATTATTCTTCTGATTTAACTAGCTCTATTTTTTCATTGAGTCCATTTGGACTCAACGTTTCAAATTTAAATATCCAGAACAATTCGCGTTTATTCAGGTGGGAAATTTGGTTGTGTGTTTTGGGGTTTATTTGCTCGATAGGGGAGATTTTTATATTATTAAAATTTGATACATGATTATATAGCAGATGTCTTGAAAGGCTATGTTTTAAAAAAATTTTTTTAGCATTAAAACGGTGACCATTTAGTCTACTTATCAGTGTCTGGGTGGTTCTCCCGACATATTGTAATCCACACTCGCATTCGATCATATAGACTACATGATCTGTTTCACAGGTCATAAATTCTCTATTTGGAACGTTTCTTTCATCACGTTTTACATGACCTGTGATTTACCTGCATTTATGCTTGTACAGCATAAGCAATTTCTTTTCCCACATTTATAAATGCCTGCAGGTTTAAGATGATGGCTGGAGATGAACACAGGGGTATTTGACCTCAGTCTGCTGGGTGCCAATATATTTTTAATTGTCCTCCCTCAACGGAATGTTATACCTGGTTTTGGGGGAATAATCTAGTTAAAAAATGGGTCATTTTGAAGTATGCTCTAATGTTTTTGTAATGAGCCTCTAATGGCGTTGTGCTCATGATTGAAAGTTGTAATACAATTGTTAGAATAATTATTCTTCAGGATTTCTTCATTGTGTTTTACATGAACTTTTTCTAGTAAGCATACTTCTTGGGATGTATCCAAATTTTTTTGGTACGCATACTTAATCAGATTTTTAGGGTACCCTTTATCTTCAAACCTTTCTTTGAGAATTTTAGATTGTTCCTTATATGTTTCTATTGAAGAACAGTTCTTTCTTATCCTTCTGAACTGGCTATGTGGGATATTTATTGTTGATCGCTTATAATGTGCACTTTTAAAATTCAAGAGACTGTTTTTGTCAGTGTCCTTAAAATGTGTTTTTGGTATGAATTTATTGTCAGAATGGCTAATTTCTAGGTCTAAAAATACTATACTTTCTTTAGATATTCTTTGTGTGAATTGAATTCCCCATGTGTTTTTATTTAAAAATTTTATAAAACTATTGGCTTCTTCATTAGTACCAGACCAGATAAAAAAGAGATCGCCTATATATCTGCGATAATAGACGATTTTCTTTCTATACTTATGTTCATTCTCTATATTTTCAGATTCAAAGTGCCCCATAAATAAGTTGGCATAGCTGGGGGCAACTCTTGTCCCCATAGCTGTGCCTCTTGTTTGTTTATACAATTTTAGATTATGTTTAAAAATGTTGTGTGTTAGGATAAAATGTAATCCTTCTAATAAAAAGGCATTTTGTTTCTTTAACAGCATGCCTTTGTTTTCTAAAAAAAATTGAGTTGCCCTAATTCCAAGGGTATGGTCTATATTGTTCCAATGTATTCCAATATGAGTCCCAAAGCCCAAACCATAACCCACTTTTTCCCAAAAATCCCAAAAATCTCAACCAAAAGAAAATTAGACATAGACCTAGAGGACGGAGAGGAGGCAAAAAACGCACCAAACCAACATTTATCTCTCAACAAAAAGAGGAACCTGGTCCAACAGTAAAATTGTTCAACTTGTCACTACACATTCTAAACAGCTCTGAGTACAGTCTTTTGAATAGGGGTCTTTCCTTCTGCCCCACAGCATCAACCGAAAATTTCGAACTTTTTATGGACCTTAACAGGTTTAGAAGAAAACTCACTCTCACCAGACATTTTGCTATGATAAAATCCACCACCACACCAGGCCCAACCATTGAAATACCTGGAAATTCCTCCACACTTAACGCCATCCCAGTGGAAGTTCACCCTAAGTCTAACTTTTACCCAACCCACCACCAAGGCCCAATGGTAGAAACCTTCTCGTCCCTGGTAAGCAATGAATTTAGGAAACTAGACCTACCATCCCATTATTTGGACAACCTAACTACTCATGAAAGAAGGGCTATGGAAAACCTTCAAAAGAACCAAGAAATCATAATTCGCTCGGCCGACAAAGAGGGGGGGGGCATAGTCATCCAGGACCGAAACAATTACCTTGATGAGACTATGAGGATTCTCAGTGATACCACTTTCTACAATAAACTCTCTACCAACCCATTATCCACTTACACACATGAATATCATAACCTTATAGAATCAGCTGCCAAAACAGGACTGATCAATAAAAAAGAGAAACGTTTTCTATCTGTCACCTTTCCCAACATGCCCTTCATTTACCACTTGCTAAAAATCCACAAATCAATAACAGATCCCCCCGGACGTCCCATCATCTCGGGAATAGGCTCCCTCACCAGCAACCTCTCACACTTCATAGACCTTCACCTCCAACCCCTTGTTCTCACCTTACCATCCCACCTCAAGGACTCCACACAACTAATTAGAGACTTAAACGACCTAAATATTGACCCTTTGACATCCCCAATCTGTTTCCTGACAGCGGACGTAACTGCATTATATAGCAACATCCCCCACAACAAAGGTATAGAAGTAGCCCACTCATTCCTTTCATCTAACAATACAATCCCCGAACCCCAGGTAGATTTCCTTATCAACTGTATTGAATTCATCCTCAAACACAACATCTTCAGTTTTAACAGCAGTTTTTACCACCAGATTAAAGGATGTGCAATGGGCACCCGCTTTGCACCCTCCTATGCAAACCTGTACATGGGATCCTTCGAAAAGACACACATCCATGGCGAACACCCTTACAAAAATAACATACTGCTATATAAACGGTACATTGACGACCTGTTTATGATATGGAAAGGCACTGAGGAAGAAGGCGTCCGCTTCATTGAAACTCTAAATAAAAACAACTATGACCTATCATTCACACATACATTTTCCCCCACCTCTATAGACTTTCTTGATCTTACCATCAATTACGACAACGACAGCAATAAATTCATAACGAAAACACATTTCAAATTAGTAGACGTTAACAGTTACATTGATTTTAGAAGCGCCCACTGTCACCCTTGGCTCAAAAATATACCTTTTGGGCAGTTCAGGAGGATAAGGAAAAATTGCAGCACCGATAAAGACTTCAATAAGGAGTGCCTAGTCTTAGAAAAAAGATTCAAAGACAAATGCCTTCCCACAAACCTTATAAAAGGCGCACGATTAAAAGCTTCGGAACTCACACAAAAGTCCTGCTTAAACCCCCCCCCCCCCCCTCAAGAAACCCAAATCTGGTTCTAACAACTCTAATATCAACTTCATCACCACCTACAACAGAGGCAATTAAACGATTAGGAACATTCTCTCCAAGCATTGGCACATCCTAAAAAATGATCCGCATCTAAAGGACACATTACCAGATAAACCAAATATCACATTCAGACGGTCTCTAACCCTTAAAAATATTCTGGCCCCTAGCAGAATAAAGAAACATTCAATACCCCACACTAACTTCCTCTCCAATCTCAAAGGTTCCTACAAATGTGGACATTCACGCTGCCTTTGTTGCAACACCATAAGCCACAAAAAATACACCTACACATCCACCGTTACCAACGAAACATTCAGAATCCAAACACTCCTTAATTGTGGCAGCTCATATGTCATTTACCTAATGGAGTGCCCGTGCCAGTTGCAGTACATCTGAAGAATCACCCAATGCTTAAGAACCCGAGTTAACAACCATCGGTTCAATGTAAACACTGGATATCTCAAACACAGTGTATCCCGTCACTTTTCTCAGGTACACGAGTGCCAATTCAACAAAATTAAAATCACACCAATTGAACACATCCATTTTGACGTCCCGAACAGATTCAACAAATTAAAACAAAGAGAAAACTACTGGATTTATAAAATGAACACATTACACCCATCGGGTTTAAATGACATCACAGAGTCATCTTTAGATTAATTGTTGGACTAATTTTAATTATTGAAAAACATCCAATAGCCAACGCATCTGGGATCCCACTTGCATAAAATATATAAAAAATAAAAAAATAAAATTTAAATTCTATACAGATCCATGAAACAGCCTGTATATGGAACTATGGGACCCCTATAACTCAAATTAACACATTAATGCTCTCCGCATCCCCTACTAACATTATAACAATCAGATAACCACCATCCCCGCCCTTTAGTAACAACTAGATAACACTCATTCTGCATCTTTGGTTTCCCATACAAACCCTAATCCATCAACGATTTCTGATAGAGACCCTTGCTTCTAAAAGTAAACCAATAACCCAAAAAGTTATGCACCTATTCATCAACTATACACATTAAAGAATATAGGCACTGTCTAGGCTGCCTCAATAAGATCCATCGATTCATTTCATTAATTTTTTTCCCCTCAAACATTTAACATTTAACAAACTATCACACATAACAATGCATTACACCAATGAAGGCACTATTTCTAAATCCATTACCTGTTCTTCATCTAGACTCACTTTCTTCCTTTTGGCAGACACGTTCTCTGTTCATCTTTCATTATTCCTGCTGCACAGCCTAGCGACCCCTGGCGTTTTGCGGGTCACCGTGCGTTCCATCTAGTTTTGGACCACATCGGCCTCCGTAGTATAGGTAATCACCTTGGTAACAATTGACAAGCCATAACAGTACAACCATTACATGTAATCACTCATATTCCCAACATACAAAACAGTTTACGTCTTAACAAATAATAAAAAATCAGATACTACTTGCTCATCACCCGCTCTTTCCCGACGACATTAGTTAATGATCAAGCAACAAAATGTTGCCGTCCCCCATACATGACACAATACTTTTATTCGCCCTTTTATATCGCTACAAAAAAGGAGTTTTTAACGTGACAACTCATCTTTGACTGCGTATGCACTTTTATTCGTTTATATTAAAACTTATATTAAATGTCATTGTAATAGATTGTATCCTTTGAACTTTGACCCGCCCGAGGTTTTGGCGTTTTTTTTGTCTAATTGATCAGTCTGAACTGGCGCTAACCAGATGGCCTCATTCTTGTATATATACATGTTCCTTTTCCTGTATTCACTATGCCTGACGAAAATGCCAGTTCGGCGTTGAAACGCGTTGCAATTAGCAATAAAAATACTTCATGACAACCGGCTTCTGGATTTATATCCCGTCTACACCACGCAGCAGCGCCAACATAGATCCCAACTATTTTTTCCTGCGCTCATCATACCTAAGCGGTTACCCCGGTAACCGGCTCGGATCTGGCAGCAGCTATCTCGTGGACCCCACTATTCAACTCTCCTAACCTCACGGTGAGCATATATTTATTTATCCCTCACCTCCATCTTCATTGATCCACACCAAGTGGCGCCGTGGCTTTTGCTCTCTTCTCTGCTGCCACTTTGCCCTTGCTGGGTACTGGCTGTGACCTAACAACACCCCATCTAACGAGCTTGTCCAGCTCAACTCCCACTGAAAAAAAAGCACTGCTAGGCATTGCTCCGTTAGAACCTGGGATTATCCCCACTGATCCCTTATATGACCCCTGCTATACCAGACATTACTAGCTGAAGGAGAGGATCCTTTTTAGACCGAATTAGGTCTGTTTGGACTACACCGAGGTTGCGGCCTGCAGCCATGTGTCTGACCGCGGCCTAAATTTGCCATCTCACCGGCAGCTTTGCGAGGAAAATGTTGAGTGGTCACTGAGAGCCGTACACAAAAGAGAGAATAGGTTGAAGCCTTTGTTGCCAACTCTCATTGACCCAGACCAGGTAGGTTTTGTTCCGCAGAGAGAGGGGAAAGAGAACACATATAAAATTCTACAGCTTGTTCAACATGCCCACTTGACTCATACTCCAGCTATCATTCTTGGCACTGATGCCGAGAAGGCTTTTGACAGAATTAATTTGTCCTTTATGAAAATGGCTCTACAAAAATTCAATCTCCCTCATAGATTTATAGCCGCTATCTTCACAATGTATCATAACCCCACTGCTAAAATTGCTGTCAATTGCACTTTTTCTGCCCATTTTTCCATTAGCAATGGCACCATACAGGGGTCCACTGTCCCCCCTGCTATTTGTACTCACCTTAGGAATGATCCTTAAAAAAATAAGAGAAAACGTTGATATTCAGGGTTTATCATGTGGTGGCAGAGAACACAAAGTAGCAGCCTTTGCGGACAATCTTTTAATTATTATTACGACTCGGCAAACTGCCCTAACACATTTGCAATAGGTTTTATTTCAGGTTTTAAAATTAACATGACTAAGTCACAAGTTCTTAACTTCACTTTACCCACTGACACTAAAACTGCCTTAATGGCTTCATCTCCATTTGATTGGTCCAGAGATGCACTTAAGTATTTGGGGATTAATCTAGCGTCGGATCACTCACGCGTACATCAACTTAATTATACTCCTTTATTTACCAATATCTCTGAAACTTTAGATTTGTGGCCTATACCTTTCATGTCCTGGATAGGACAGAAGAACTTCATAAAATGTTTAATAGTACACAAGATTACACATCTGCTTCAGGCGCTTCTTATCTCTCTCCCAATGTCCTTTTATCACTCATTGAGGTGGCTCGTCTCTAAATGTATTTGGAGATCTGCACGACCACGAATAACTTATAAAACCTTAGGGAGGTATAGGATTACATGATCTCCACATGTATTATAAAGTGATCCATGTACACCGGGTGATAGATTGGATGCGCCAACTACAACATAAATATTGGGTGACCATAGAATGTTTGTTATCCCCGCTTCCATTACGACCGTTAATCCTTACTAAAGAGGATACTCAAAAAAATTTGTCCATACCAAAATTGTTCACAAAAACCACACTTGACATTTGGAGATCTGTGAATACATTATTTGGTTTAATTCCTAGGCCTTCCTCACTTACACAAATGAGGGATTTTTTGCGAGGAATGGCTGAAGCCAGCCCTCTGTATTCCCAAGGACTGTGCGAAAGAATGTAACAGCCTTTCACTCCTTACTCGAAAACTGTCCAACACCTACTTTACCGGAGCTTAAATCTTTGTTAGAGGTTGATAAACTGGATTTTATCTTATACAATGCATTGAGATTGTCCTTGAGGCAACTTCTTAAAATCAATGACGCCCATAGACCCCCCCCCCCCCACCTGGCTGGAAGAACTTATACTTCAGATTGCTCTCCCCAGGAAAATACTGTCTACTGTTTATAAGACTGCATTACCTTTTCTTATGTCTCCACTTGGGAAAAGGACTTACAATCTATGTTTACCAGACAGACTTTTTCTTCTATTTTAGCTGCACCTAAGCTATCTTCTAGATGTGTGCGCATCCAGGTGAATGGTTATAAAGTCTTATCCAGACGGTACATCACTCCATCCAGATTACATAGGATGAATAATACTTATTCAGATATATGCTGGAAGTGTCAGAACGAGGCTGGTACTTATTTCCAAATGTGGTGGACTTGTCCTGTTGTTCAACTGTTTTGGACAGAGGTTGCGAATAGAGATGAGCGAACTTATCAAAAGTTCGGTTCGGCTAGTTCGCCGAATTTCACAAAAAAGTTCGGTTCGGACCGAACTAGTTCTGACCGAACCTGTCACTTACGTGCGCCGAGCATGCTACTGTCCAGGGTGCTGATAGAGTTAATGGGCTGCACTAACTCTTTCAGCAACCTTCACAGTACATGCTCGGCGCGCGGAAAATACCATTTAAATGTAATAAAAAAATAAAAATTATACGTTCGTACTTACTTTCCTCCTGTCCGGCCTCCAGCGATGACGTTTCATCCCTTTCGCCGCTGCAGCCAATCACAGGCTGTAGTGGCGGTCACGCACGTCAGGATGACGCTTCATCCCACGTGACCGCCTCTGCAGCCAATCACAGGCTGCAGCGGCGACATGAATGAAACGTCATCGCTGGAGGCCGGACAGGAGGAAAGTAAGTATGAACGTATTATTATTATTTTTTGGCATGTATGTATGTTGGCATGTATGTATGTATGTATATCTGTGCATGTATGTTTGCATGTATGTTGGCATGTATGTATATATGTGCATGTTTGTATGTATATTTGCATGTATATATTTGCATGTATGTTTGCATGTATGTATTTTTGCATGTATGTTGTCATGTATGTATATATGTGCATGTGTGTATGTATGTATGTATGTTTGCATGTATGTTTGCATGAATGTATGTTTGCATGTATGTATGCATGTTTGTATGTATATTTGCATGTGTGTATATATATATATGTATGTATGTATGTTGTCATGTATGTATGTATGTATGTATATATGTGCATGTATGTTGGCATGTATGTATATATGTGCATGTGTGTATGTATGTATATTTGCATGTATGTATGTTGTCATGTATGTATGTATATATGTGCATGTATGTTTGCATGTATGTTGGCATGTATGTATACATGTGCATGTTTGTATGTATATTTGCATGTATATATGTTTGCATGTGTGTATGTATGTTTGCATGTATGTATGTTTGCATGTATGTATGTTGTCATGTATGTTTGTATGTATGTTGTCATGTATGTATGTATATATGTGCATGTATGTATGTTTGCATGTTTTTATTTTTGCATGTATGTTTATATATATATATGTGCATGTATGTAATTATGTTTGCATGTATTTATGTTTGCATGTATATTTGTGCATGCTTGTATATATGTATTATGTATCTTTGCATGTTTGTTTGTATGTATGTTTTCATGTGTGTGTGTGTATGCATGTATGTATGATAGTTTGCATGTATATATGTGTGTATGTTTGCATGTATGTATATTTGCATGTATATATGTGCATGCTTGTATATATGTATGTATGTATGTTTGTATATATGTATGTATATTTGTATATATGTATGTATGGCCATGTATGATACTGTCTGCTGGCGCCCTGTATCTAAGTCAACTTCACGGCAGGCTTCTATACATGGTATAACAGTCAGTATCACACATTAAACTGAATCTAAGCCTACGACATGTTTTATTTCATTATTTTATTTTTTTACAGGTTTGGTGTTTGGACTACGTCGGTTTCGAGGACTACTTCGATGACGGTTTTTTTTCTACAATAAAATGGTTAATGAGGGTTGTGTTGGGGGTGCTTTATTTCAATAAAATATTTTATCTATATCTTTGTCTTTTTCTTTTCAAATTTTATTATTACCACTTTAGTAATGGCCGCTGTCTGAGTGACAACATCCATTACTAAGGCGAGGCTTAGTGTTAGCCAGTGCAGAGGCTAACACTAACCACCATTATTACCCCGGTACCCAAAACCACCAGGGGTGCCGGGAAGAGCCAGGTACGATCCAGTACCCGACCATCTGTTGTGATGGTCGGGCCCTGGGGCGGCCGCAGGCTGGCATTATGAGGCTGGGAAGGGCCAAAAACAGTGGACCTTCCCACCCTTGTAATGCTAGGCTGCTGCTGCTGTGTTGTATCTGGCTGGTTATAAAAGTGGGGGGGACCCCACGTCATTTTTTTAAATTATTTATTTATTTACATTTTTTTTTTTAAAAAGACATGGGGTTCCACCCAATTTATCATAACCAGCCACATACAACACAGTGTTATTAGCCTGGGAATGGACAAAACCAGTGGCCCTTCCCACCCATGTAATGCCAGACTGCTGCGGCCTTGTATATGGCTGGTTATTAAAAATGTGGGGGACCCGTCTATTGCTAAATTTGTTAAATTCCAAAAAAAAAACGACGTGGGGGTCCCCCCCATTTTTATAACCAGCCCGATACAACACAGCAGCAGCAGCCTAGCATTACAAGGGTGGGAAGGTCCACTGATTTTGGCCCTTCCCAGCCTCATAATACCAGCCTACGGCCGCCCCAGTACCCGACCATCACAACAGATGGTCGGGTACTGGATCGTACCAAGCTCTTCCCGGCACCCCTGGTGGTGGTGGGTACCGGGGTAATAATGGGTGGTTAGTGCTAGCCTCTGCACCGGCTAACACTAAGTACCGCCTTAATAATGGACGCTGTCAATCAGCCAACTGCCATTATCTAGGCACTAATAAAGTTTGAAAAAAAAACACAAAGACAATTCTTTTTTATTGAAATAAGAAATCCCCAACAAAACCCTCGTTAACCATTTTATTAAAATTTGAAAAAACGCAGATCTACGCAGTAGTCCAACGAATCGTAGATGTAGTCCAATCGGTACATCAAAATCTGCAACAACATAAAAAAACAGTTATCAATGTGAACAATACCAATACTTCTACTCACCTACACACATATATACACGCACACACAAACAAACAACCATACACAGACACACATATATACACAAACACAACAAGATATACACACACACATAAACAGACAAACACATATACACGAACTCACACATATCCAAACACACACACACACACACACAGTTATACACACATACACGAACACATATACACAAACACATATACAAACAAAAACACACATACCCAAACACACATATACACAAACACATATACATAAACACACCCATATATACACACAAACACACACCCATATACACACATATACACATATACAAAAACACACACAAACATCTACACACAAACATATACACAAATACACCCATATATACACAAACATATACACAAAACACATATACACAAACACACCCATATATACACACACACATATAAAAACAAAAACAGACAAAGTTACATACCCAAACACACATATATACACAAACACACACATACACAAACACGGTTTCTTTTAAATGCTGCTGGGGAACCCGCTCGATCCACTATATAAGGCTGCGCTACAGTGCAGCATTTAAAAGAAACAGGATCCTGACCTGTCCATAGAGTTTAAGGCAGCACAGAGTATTTCAGGAGATGAGCGTGCAGATTCAGTGCTGCTGCGAACTCTGCTCTTACCATTACGTAGCTCTCAGTCTGTTACCTCTCCTCCACTCCTGTCCTCCAGAACACCTTCACATGATTGGCAAGTCACCACGTAATGGTAAGAGCAGAGTTCACAGCAGCACAGAGTATTTCAGGAGATGAGCGTGCGGATCTTGTGCGGGGTGGTGACTTGCCAATCATGTGAAGGTGTTATTGAGGACAGGAGTGGAGGAGAGGTAACAGACTGAGCTACGTAATGGTAAGAGCAGAGTTCACAGCAGCACTGAATCTGCACGCTCCTCTCCTGAAATACTCTGTGCTGCTGTGAACTCTGTTCTTACCATTACGTAGCTCAGTCTGTTACATCTCCTCCACTCCTGTCCTCTATAACACGTTCACATGATTGGCAAGTCACCACCACGCACAAGATCCGCACGCTCATCTCCTGAAATACTCTGTGCTGCTGTGAACTCTGCTCTTACCATTACGTGGTGACTTGGCAATCATGTGAAGGTGTTCTTGAGGACAGGAGTGGAGGAGAGATAACAGACTGAGAGCTACGTAATGGTAAGAGCAGAGTTCACAACAGCACTGAATCTGCACGCTCATCTCCTGAAATACTCTGTGCTGCCTTAAACTCTGTGGACAGGTCAGGATCCTGTTTCTTTTAAATGCTGCAC